>NC_056561.1:19495811-19556511 GCF_013358625.1 Macadamia integrifolia | reverse complement strand
AAAAGAGGAAATTTTCTTGTACCACCCCTAAAAATCCCCATAACTTGGAGTGACCCCCAAAAGTGAAAATAATATCCATCGCACCCTTAATTTGTAGCACCATTAATTGAAAGTAAGAAATGACCTTTTTACCCTCCTACTTAAACTCTAAAAAAGAGCTCATTTTTATCATCTCAAACCCTTATATGCTCTCACCATTAGCTCAACAATGGTGAGCCGATGGTGACCATAGATTTTAGAGTTTAAGAAAGCTGTAATGAGGCCTGGAGGTGGCACTGCAAAATGGTGATCAGGTCCATTCTTCAATCCTCCGCCGTTGGCTTTCCAATTGCTTTTGTCTACTACTTCTTATAATAATCTAGGGTTTTTTTGTTGGGGGCGGGGGTGCGTGGGGGAGAGAGTATAAAATTCTTAGAAAATAACTTGTGTAGTTTTAGAAGCACTTCAATTAACGATTTCTTTCCCAATTTCATCTGAAATTTTGAGTTAACATGCTGCCCAGAAGTAGTACAGATGCATAATAACCGACGTTATTTGAGTTGCCCATTCCTTCAGAATTAATTGTAAAGTATCAGTGGTAACATGGAGAAGTTGCCACTAAGTAATTGAATGTCTCACTTCGTGGCCATTGTGGATTCTCAGAACCTTAAATTTGATTCTTGGGGTTAGAAGTAATACAGTATTTTATCTAATGATCTACATTATGTTGTTGCAGCAGGTGATTCTGCTTCCGGTAGTTGGCTTGGAGGTGGTGAAGGAGAAGATGAGAAGATGAGAAGCTGAGAGGTGAAGAGGGTGACCGGAATTTGGTCGGAACTCGGTGGCTTCGTCAAGAAACATTGGCTCTGTTGCAGATTTGGTCTGATATGGAAGTTGCTTTCCATCGATTTGGTTCATATCGTGGTCGTCTTTGATGATGTATCGGGAATAGAGGTTTAGGTTGAGAAAAAGTAACGTATTTTACCAATTTTGGGGATTTTAAAGTGAAACTAGCTGCAAAGGTCACTGTGGCTACTAGAGTTGCTACCAATAGACGGGTTTCATTTCTTGCCTGGTCGAATTGATCAAAGTCATCATCTTTATCAGATTCCTTCTTTTTTCCTTCAATTTTTCCATCGTCATCATCGTCAGATTTCTTTTTTCCACATAAAACTCCCCCCCCCCAAGTTTTCGAATGCATATTCCCTTCCAATGTTTCTTAACCGTGTTCCAGAGAAAACCCTAAAAAAAATGTTAAATGTATTCTTTGGTCAATGAATATTGAGGTAATCCCAATATTTCCTTATGCCTAACTTGTGTTACATTGACAGGTCTATTCTGATACCATGTTAAAACTCCCATCTTAAAATCAATTAGCGTGAAATGGGATGGCCTCTTGCGACTCTTATACATGATAATTGAGGTTACTCACGGCCAATGTGGGACTACTGGGATTACCTCAATAATGAAGATAAAAGTAATTAAAAATGGAGAAGTAGTAGTGATGGTTAGTTACCGGAAAGGATGGATTTTTTTTTTTTTTTTTGTCTCCATTTGAATGAGGTCATGTGGGGTGAAGGAATCATTGTTGATAGCCAATTTATCCACAATGCCAGATCTTAAGAGAATGTCCCCTGCACTAATATTCTGAGTCTTGACACCAAGATGTAAATGGGTGTTTCCATCATTGTCAACCTCATTTACCAATCCTTTGAGTAACTCATTATTACACAGAATTCTAAGTAGTTCTGTGTGATTGTGTCTACACTTGAACTTTAGGCAATAGAAAAATGGAGAGCATTCCAGCCTCTGTGGTCGACATGTTCAGAGCAATATGGGCAATATTCGAAGAGCATGCAAAATATTATCGGGTTGAGATCGTTTGTTTGAGTTGAGAGGTGAACTGGTAAGATGCCACGCTTATCTGGTGTATAAGCTACCGATTTATCTTTCAATAATAACTTCTTAGCAATGTTCAAAGAAAGGCCATAATCCAACAAAAATGGAGAGGTGTACGCTCATCATTGTCTGCTGTTCTGATCATTTCGATCTCCTCATGAGTCTGGACACAAGATTTAATTTGGTAAATAAGACATATCATCTTATCCCAAGGCCATTTGTACCAACCTCAGACTGCCTACCAAAAATACAATCCATAATTGGGAACACCAAGTTATAGATTACTTGTAATTATACTTCCTTGTTAAGGTCTCTATTATAATCTAATTCAATATAAATTTTAAATTTCCTCTTTCCCCAATATATGTTTTCTCTTTTATATACATATATATATATATATATATACACACATTTCAAAGATGAAATAAAAAAGTATGAGTCTTAGGCAATTAGCATAAAGCAGCTTGAAATACTTGAAGTGGGGCCTATGGCATCTAATTTGTCACTTCTCCATGATTTCTTCTAATAAGAGTAAAGTCAGTTCCTCCAAACTTTTTAACTATACAAGCTAAGAATGTCAGTTAAAATGATTCATTTTCTCCCTTGCTTGAATGGAGTTACAAATTGGTTCATCTCTCGAATCATTTTTTACTTTTAAGAATAAATCTTTGGGTCTCTTATGATCTTTAAAGAATGACTCTTTGCTTCTCTTTTGTGATGTCTTGAAATCTATTGAAGACATTCATCTTTGGTAGCTTGGTGAGTGCAACTAAATCTTAATAAAAGAAACAACCAAATTGTAGTAGTACCGTAAATTCTGTGTACTCGAGTGTTTGTGCAAACTTTAGAAAATCTCTATTAAATATTAGAATATAGGGAAGTGTTTCTTACGTGGACCAAATTAATGACCTTTCAGTCGACCAGGACGGGTGCCTAGGCCCATGAATAAGCTATTCCGATTTAGGGATAATTAATGCTACCCTGTCAGGGATTGGGCACTTTTGTTCTGATTTAGTTTCTGTATACACAAAGGTGAATTTGATCATCATACTAGGCAATCAAGTAATGTTTCCCAGAAGAATGCATTGTTTGATTCAACTACAACTTCAAGAATTCAGTTTATAGCAATCTGTTAAGGTATCTAAACAGTCCCAACCACTATGTTATATGATACACTCGAAATCATCTCTTGCCAATAGGCATGGGACATGTGACATTCAAAAGAGCCAAACACAAAAGCAGGGACTCTCCACCGACTTAAGGCCACTACTTACAAGGGTAAACAAGGAATTTCACCTTTTATGGAGATTAGGACTTCATGACACTTATCCTATAAAAGAGAAAATAAGGGTTAAGGAAAAGAGGTCAATCTCTCCCCTCTCTCTCTCTCTCTCCACTACTCTCATTCATTATTGTTGTCTAGAAACTAATTTTGGGGTCATAGAGTCTCGGTCGGAGCACCTCTCCGACCCCTTTTTTTGCAGGTCTCTCCCAAAACCAATGGTCGGGGTTCGATCACAACATTATCTAACCATGGACTTAAGATGTCACACCCCGCCTCCACTCTCCTAAAGGCTGATGACATGGACATGCACACGTATCTACAATCCATCCAGGATCCACGATGCAGTACTTTAAGTGCATAAAATTATGAACGATTCTACAATCACAAAATAATAATAATAGTCAAATATACATAACTGGTGAAGTCTAATAATATTTACCATATTTACCAAAATATTTTCGCAATGGAATATTAATTACAGTTATGCCTTATGGCTATATCTGATATGTAAACAAAAATATAAAAAGGGAAGATTACACTCTCATCCTCAGCGTGCTCCAAAATCACAATCATCGCATACACAACCATCCTCGTGCATGACCAGCTCATCGTCTCAGAGGTCACCCCCATAGAGGGCCAGCTCCTCAGCCACAGTCTCTGAATAGTTCCCTGAATTCACATATATAAAGGGGGCAACAACGGTGGTGAGCTTCCACAAAGCCCAATGAGGGGTACACACAAACATCCACAACAAATCATGAAATAAAAATAATAAAAATGCTCAACAAAACCAATATGATGCAATACCATGATCCGGATTATTAGCATACAAACCTAATCAACAGATTCTAAGCCCATAATGGGTATTAATGCTACTGCAAGTCTGCAACATAGGTGGTACCCCCAGTCATGAATATGCATTATCAATCCCCAAGGATAAAAGCTAGTTGTGAATGAGAAGTATATTGGTCCCTACATGGTTTTTTGGGTACCTGATAAGCCCCTATTAATAATCCCCTATAATAGAACTACATTGAATCCAACATCGCATGTAGGGCATACCCACCACCGAATCCAACATCGCGTGAGGGTTTGTCACGACGTTGGCATCTACGCACCTCAGTCAATGGAAATCGTCTCCAATCTTGGACCGTCATTTTAGAGAATGTTATTAGTGGCAAAAATCACAATTAAGTCACGCCACATTACTTTGCCAGCTTGGCTTTAGACTGGTTGACTGCTTACATTTGATTGATTGAAATTTTAAAGGGAGAGAATTCCTCATGATGCTGGTTTAGGGAGGAATCTGCATGCCACACCAATAGTGGTGTGGAGGACGTTATTATCTACATGGGGCCCATATGGTCAGACCTTGAGAGAAAAAAAGAAAAAAAAAAAAAAGCCCATGCGTGAGGAAAATAGTACCTTGGTGTTGTGGGAACTTTTTTTTCTTTGATGTTTAATTTTACTCTTTTAGACCGAACTCACATAGTCATGTGCTTGTGTTCTGTGCTTTCGCCAGTCTCATGGTTTGTCTGCTTAAAAAATTCCCTTCCTTTGTTGTGTATGAGACTCTTGAGTATAACATAGATCCTTCCTCTGCCATGGCAGTGGATGCTGTATCAATATATGAAGAATTATGTTGTGATGCTATTATGCCTTTTATTAAAAAAAAAATTCCCCTTTCTAGGAATGAGGAAACACTTTATGCTTGCTTCTTGGAGAATGTATGGCGACAGATGTTACCGGGGCATTTCGTTTTCTGAAATGTAGCCTTCACCGATTCATATTGATATGCCAGGGACATGTGAGCACTTGTGTTGAGAAAACTTAATTTTGTCCTGTAACTTTATATTCAAACATAACATATTTATTACAATTCATGTAATTTTTCAAGCGCATCAGTTTATCTCAATGGTTAAGTATATTCTTGTTTTTCTTGACACTTGTTAATGTAGTAGTTGTCTAAAATATTTATTATAATGCATGTAATGGATGTAACTTCTTTTTTGATTTTCTTGAAATGTTTAAGTCAGATTCAACTCTGATAAGTGTTGGACAATGATAATTTTCTTGTTAAGTAGTAAATAACTATGATGTATATGTTAATTTTAATTTTATCTCATAGTAGTGAAAGGTTCCATTGTTTTATCTGAATGCAATTATTTCTTTGAAGTATGTTGTAATGATGATTTTTTCTTCACTGTCAATCTGCTGGAAAATGTTCTGCATATTCATTTTTGGAATATGTCAGTGGAGAAGCTGCATCTGGTCCTAGTGAGGAGTTTTTGTTCCTTTTTCCCATCATCAGTCTTTTATCATCTCCTTCTAAATCAGTTAAAGCTGCAGCGACTGGATTTCTCTCTCTGCTGGAAGAGCTCTTAATGCATTTTTCAGTTGCATCTAAGAAAGTACAGAATTTTGCCTGGTAATTTCCATTTATCAGCAAACCTGAATCAATTATCTGTAGGATTTTGGGGGATCTGTTGCTGCAGGTTACTTTCTATTTCATGATTTCATCTAAAATAATGCTTTTGAGGGAGGTAACCTCATTTTCCTTCCGCCTCCCCAAAACCCCCAAAAAGAAAAAAAAAAAAAAAAAAAAAAAAAAAACTCTGTACCCCTATCCCTTTTCTTTGAAGTGTTGGTTCTGAATTTATAGGTACTTATTGGGGTGAGGGGGAGCAGAGAAATTTTTTAGCTGGCCCAAGCCTGTTACTTTGTGGAAGGATTACTAGTTGAGTTCAATTGAAAGTGGGATTGCAGTGTCAGAATGAGTATCTCTTCTTGAAAGTGGCATGGCAGTGTGAGAGTAAAAACTCCTGTATCTTGATCCTTCCATCGGTCATAATGAGTGCTGCTTTGCAAAATATCTATCTGCGCTGAACTGGCTGTTGTTTGCACTCTGTATGGGGAATGTGTGGTTCTCTTCTAATTAATTTTCTAGCTCATGTTTTTTCCTGGAGGATGTGCCCCTATATAGATAGGGATTGCTGTTGTAATAATGAGATCAAGTTGTTTCTATTCGTTATATTGAGGTCAAAGTTTACTACCTTAGTGATAGCCGCAATTATGAGACCTTCAAGTTGGGTTTCAGTCCTAATGTGATAAATCATAAACTACTTGGATAATAATTGTGTGTAAATGTCAGTACATGCTTTACCACATTCACTAGGGATTTGAAATTTGGTCATCTGTTTTCCTGTGCTGAAATTCTCATGACCCATCTTTGTTATCCACTTCTTACTTTCTAAGTTTGGCTTCCATTTGTAAGACAAGTATTAAAGTGATGAACAGTGATCGGAAACCATGGATGTCTCAACTCTGGGGCAAAAGTCTCTTAGTAGTGAATCTCATAAGTTTGACTAAAGCCCTTTGCTACTAGTTTTGCCTTGTATCTATCAACAGTCTCATCAACATTATACTTGACTGTGAACACCCATTTACAATCAGCTGGTCGCTTTTGCAGGGGAAGAAAAATCAGATCCCATGTGTTATTCTTGTGAAGAATTCTCATCTCCTCATTCATTGCCTCCTTTCAATTAGGTTCTACATTTGCCTTCTGTTAGGGTTTAGGAATAAAAACAGAGGACAAGGAAGACAAGTGCACGATATGATGGGGAGAGAGCATTACATTATACCACATTAGAAATAGGATGCTAAGTACAAATCCTATTGCCTTTTCTACAAGCAATAGGAACATCAAGAGTCTGATTAAAAGTGAGGGAAAAGGTTATTCCTGGAAGGGAAGACTCAAGATCAGGAAGCAATGGAATTGTAATGATGATAGTATGAGTGGTAGCAAGGATTAAAGTATCGGTATCGGTCGTTGTATCGGTCGGTCAAAATTAAGATACGTATCGGAGAGTATCGTATCGTATCGGAGATACACTAAGATACGCTAAAGATACACACATAAATGGATAGGAAACATTATTTTAAACACTTTTGCATAAAGAATTTGTTAAAAAAAGCTATTGATAATATGTATTATGCATAAACACTAAATTGAGGGTATCGTACTAAGAATTCAAGGTTTGTAGTTGTCCCATAAATGTAAAATCCTTGTTCTCAACCTTGATTTCCACTTTAGTTAGAGAGAGATATGGTTAACAGCAACTTTAGAACAAAAACCCTTCAAAAAATCATGTTTTCTGAAAAATTACCCATCTTGGCCATTATATGACCGATACGTATCGATACTCACCGATACGTACCGATATATATATATATATATCGATACTCACCGATACGTATCGATACGTACCTATATATATCGATACTCATCGATACGTGCCAATATATACCGATACGTACCGATCGATACATACCGATACTCACCGATACGTACCAATACATATCGAAACGTATATTTTACCTCAATTTTATAATTTTCATAGTCGTATCGAGGCATATCGTATCGTATCGATGTGTATTGGTGGTGTATTGATGCATACCGGTATGTATTGTAGGATATATATTGATACGAAAGGATTTTAAAAATTTCATGTATCGTATCGATGTGTATCGTATCGATCGGCTAAATTTAAGATACGTATCGGAGGGTATCGTATCGATATCGGAGATACTTAAAACCATGAGTGGTAGTTTCAGTTCTCTTTGCTTTGCCTTCTGTTAGGTTTTCCGTTGGATCAGTGTATTTTTTTCTTTTTTCTTCTTTTTTATTCTCTTTTTTTTTTTTTTTTTTTTTTTTTTTTTTTTGTGGTAAAGGGACCAATGGTAAATGTGCATTGTGTCCCATTTTAGCAATTCTCACAGAGCCCACTTAGACAACACCAAAAATCCAGCCCATCAATAAATGGCAAGATTGGATGCATTCCCAGTTCGATAATTAGTTCGACACACTCAGGCATGGCATGAAACCAGTGAGTGATTTGAGACTGATGAGTGCCTACTTCAAATTAGTTCCAACCTATACCCCTTTGTGAACTTCTCAGAATACAATTGCAATCTCCATCTTACCAGACTTGAGTTTATTTTGGTGATTGTAATACGAATCTGTGACTTAATAATCCTACATATTTGGATAATGTTTTCTATTCGGAGAATAGCCCTTGCACCACATACACAAGGGAGCACAAAATGACCACCATGCCCTATTGGGTTTGAGCACCTGTGTCTGAACAGGGGGCTCTCGGACAGAAAACTCTTGCTGTACATGGATGATGATCATAGTTTCTCTCAAAGTCAATTAACTGCAATAAAACCATGGTATCTCTTAATCACCCTGTATTTTTTGTTTTTGTTTTTTGTTGTAATCCAAGTGATTCCATGTGAGGGTACTTGACTGGTTTGTGAGGGACCCTGCTCCTTTCGGGAAGTATGAGAGTTGATAATTGAATCTGGCTACCACCTTGATCTGCCAACTTAACTACAGTGACATGTGGTCCCCCTGCCCTAAAGTGGGGATTTCAAACCAAAAAAAGAAAAAAAAAAATCTTTAGGGCATTGATTTGGACAGCTCCCATGTCAATCAATTTATGCTTGGATTGGGGATTTAAATCTTTCTCCCGCACACATCAGACAAGTAACAGCATTGGATATATCTTCTCAACCATCGGATGTACACTGCAGAAGATCTGACCTAGAAACCAGACTCATCTAGGTCAACAATTGTATGCTGGTCTTGTAAATATCCATCATCATGACTTTCACATCAACAATCACGGATGGAATGGTCACATGCATATGCATATGATGGAAAAACCCCACATCCATCTATACTGCTCGAGTTTCAATCTGAAACAATTAGATAAAATGCCTCGATGAGTTCTAAGTGATACAATAACTATTGAAATGCCACTAGATTTTATTTCAATGATATTGGCATTTCTATATCTATAACTTTGGGAAACTTGTATTTACCATCTTAGAATGATTGCTTTAAGAACAAATTTGACAAGTGAGATAATATGAGATTCCTAATAAATGCATTAATAAATCCACCTATTTCCATCTAACGAATCCCAATGGCATGAAAACACAACCTCATGATGATAACAAACATCAAGAGCAAGAACATGGTACCAACTCAGATTGGATCGGCCAGTATAGTCTGGATTGTGGATTGATATCTGACCCTGAACAATCCGATTCCCATACACCAGTGGTAAAAACGTAATAAAAACTGGATTTTATTAAAAGGCAAGATTATCTGTACAATTAATCTAAATACAAGTTCAGCATGAAATCTTATATCTGGTGAAACGTAAACTGAAAAACCAGGTCAAATTATACAGAGAATTTCCTGCAATTTGAGAGCAATTTGTTTATCCATCGAAAGAGGTTTTCTAAAGTTGTTTACCAATTACAAGATTTTTAGTTACCTAATAAATCTCTTTCCAGAGAGTGTTTGTACCTCTGTACTGCAGAATTTTCCCCCTCTTGTTCAGTCAAGCGTGTCCAACCATTCTTCATCTTCAGCTACCTTTAGAACCATGTAATGCCTCACTACTCCTTCAAGACATAGTACCCTTGTCGATTCACTTTTGAGTTTCACTTTCTCTTCCAAGTTCTTCGCAGTTTCATAACCTTTCAGGTTCATTTGCATTGTTTAGCGACTCAATTTCATGCTCTTTCCCCTTTCTCAACAATGCAAAATGGCTTTGAAATCAAACTTGTACTTATGCAAGATGTCTCAATTTGGTTCAAATCTCTAATTTCTTTTCTGCACACTGTGCCTGCAACATATATTACTTTCAATCAATAAAAAGTACTTGACACATGATTGAGAGCAACTCTAAACTTGAATGTAAGATGCCCATGCAACAAAGGTAATTACAGAGTTCACCTTAAAAATGGACAGAACAAAAATTCAGTGGCATGTAGCTCATACCTTTAGATTTCATAAACAAACAAACATAAGCCATTTTAAGATCATGAATATAAAATTGTCAATCCTACTTCCTACGAGTTCACAAGAGACTGTTTTAACAGTTTCCCAGAGAACTTAAGAGTTGCTTTAAACAAAGCTGCCTGTACACTTGGGTGCTATACAAAAATCAACAGCTCTCAAGAACCCTATACAAGGGGACCATAGACATTGCAATCAGTCATGATATGAGAATAATGTTGAATTCATAATCAGTCATGATATGAGAATAATCATTGTATTCATTGGCATGGTATGTAGTTTCTACGGTTGTATTAAAAGCTTTATAGAATTTAGCCGACTGTTGACCCCTTCATGCATGCCTAGTCTGAACCAAATCCCTGGGCCTGACACTCACGGTGAATCAGAGTTCATTCCAGAATTTCATTTCTATGAACTAGTTAAATGGAGGCTTTTTATTTTTTTTCTTCTAATAGGTGACCAAAAAAATTGCATTGCTAAGTCTGAAGTCTGAAGTTGAATGTTCAAGAAATTTTCGGGAGAAGAAAAAAATAACAGTATACCCTTACTCGAAAACAGATGTGGGAGACTTATACCTTACCCTGCACTCAACCTTATATCCTTATTGGCAAACATTCCCATTACCTGGGGGTGAGGTGGGTAAGTAGTATTCCACTTAAAACTATCAAAGGTAAAGCCTCATCAATGATATTTGACAAGGAAATGGGCCAATGGCAACAGGCTTGAACATGATGGGTTATTGGGTTACATTTATATGCCTACTTGGGCTATTAGGTTGAACCTCGGTCGGGAATCAAGAACAACTTAGCCTTTTCCCAACTAAATGGAATCAGCTATATGGATCCGTGAAAATAAAAACCGAAAAGGAATATATATATATATATGTGTGTGTGTGTGTGTGTGTGTGTGTGTGTGTGTGTGTGTGTGTATGTTTATATATCACATATTTGTAGGAAGTTTCCTGTGGGGGTTTGGTGGTTAACACCCCTTATCCAATCCTCTTTTACCCTAAACCTATCCTTAGTTTATAGGGCAAGAGAATCCACACCCACCCTCCAAAGGCGGGGGAGAAAGGTGAGTAAATGGGTTCCTGGCATCCCTATAAACAGCCAATAAATCACACCTGGAGCAGCATGCTATGACTACCTGCAAGTCATTTCATGTTTTAGAAATGAATATTTTTCTGGTTGGTTGATGGGATGCACAAGAGAAGTAATAGTATATTGCACAATTTGAGGTGTTTAATCAGCTTGCTCCAGTTCACAATTTCATAACGATGCCTGTTTTAAAGAACATGGAAGTAATTTACAAGTGGTATGGTCTACGACAGGTATATGCATATAACATGGAATTACATCTAAGCTGTCAAAAAATTGCACTCACTCTGAGCACATAGACATCAATACCATGTCAAAACTAGTATAGATGCAAGAACTGGACTCATATGACTTCCAAAGGAGGAAGACATGCAGCAATTCCACATGATCTAGGAAGTAACGCACAGTGCACATTCCAAAACCCAAAGGATATATACACAATGATATCTCAATGGAAGCTATTAATGTTCGCTGACTGTTTACTAGTCTCAAGGTTTGGCGTTATTTCCTAAAACACGAGATATGACACCAGGAATATAATGAAAGGATATCTTACATGATCAAATGCAAAGTGACCATAGTTTTTAAGGTGGTAAGGCGACGGAGGCGTTTGAGGGTCTTTTGGAGCGCCTTAGCGATAAGGCAGGCATAAAGCGTCGCCTTATTGTCTAAAGCGTTCCTATGTAAATTTTTTTATAAAACCAATCTATTCGGCTCAAATCCTAGTTGAATCCTATTACTCATATGTTAAATAAATATTAAATGTTCATATTCATACCAATGTAAGATATTCATCAAGAAAACAAATCAATAAAGTGAATAAACTAAGTTCATCTTCATCAATCATCAATCATCATAACATATTAACATATAATATAAATACATAATTATGAAACAAAATTATAAATATAAAGAAAAGAAGACATAAAAAATACAAGTATTTATTATACTTACCTCTATGATGCCAAAATGAGTGCCTAAGCCCTAAGGTCATCCACTATATTTCTACTCCTGTCAAAGAAGAATGAAGCTCACCGTTGCCGGAGCAAAATGGTCGCCTGGATCAGTGGTTCTTCCTTGTTCTTTGATTCCTTCTCAAAGCCCTTTCTTAAAACTCTTAACAAAATCCAAACCCTATTTGTGAATCGTGTTTTTGTTTTGTTTGTTTTGGTTATTTTTTGTGGAATAAAGCTGATCCCATACATCTCAAGTGTTAACAAAAACATACACCTACCAATAAAAAATCTATATTTGGAATCTTCATCAAGTAATTGAAAAAAAAAAAAAAAAACATAAGGCGTCATTTCAGGTAAGGTGGAGCACTGCCTTACCATCTCTAGACCGCATCAGCGCCAACCTTAAAAACTATGAAAGTGACACTGAAAAGCATGCCTAGAAGAATACGAAAATTAAAAAATAAAAAAAAGGGTTCCTACACAACCTCTATGCTAACCTAAATGCTGGCTACCTTTCTGCCATGTAGACAAGATTATTTCACATTTTGTCCAATAGATAGATTTGAAATCCCTTAGGTAGACCACATAAAATTGGTGACTCATCTCAACCATATGTCCCACCATGTTTGGGGCATTTCCCCAAATTTTCTAACATTCCCTGATGTTCAAACAGTCCAAACAACATTTGACTTTTCAAACAAACCTTGAACCATCTTCTAGTGTGTTGCATAACCAGATTCAGCACCTTTGGGTTCCTCCACTGCCCATCTGTCTGAAGATCGACAGTGACAATTCTGGGCCTGCATCAGAAGTCTTCAGAAATCATAAGGATAGGATCATAGTTTTCTTGGCCCTACTGGCAGAGCAGACTGCATTAACATAGAGAAAAGAGTAATATTAAAGGGTTGGAAATCTCTTTTGCTACTGGGTGTGGAAGGTGACTCAGCCGGTAATTCAGTGGCTGCAAGCTCAAGTTGGAGCCATGGGGGGCTATCTTGATTCTATCAGGAAAGCTAGGCCTCTTTTCTGTGCAAGGGGAATCTTCTCACTTGAAGAATGAGACCTGCTAACTCTCTCGCTGATGAGCTAGCAGGGAGAAGTGGAGGAGTTGATAGGCAATCTTTGTATTGGCCACTATCCATCAAGCAATTATTTGTCTTGGGCTCAAAGTTTTTGGCAATAAAATTTGTCATCTGTCCAAAAAGTAAGCCTTAAAGCATTAAAACATGTCTAAATGATAACATGGGCACTGACTGAGCTGACATGTGGTAGTTATGGCTAGCATGTAAAAATGGCTGCCCACACAACACATGTAAGAACCCTGCCCAACCCCTCCCCCTCCCCCTCCCAACAACAGCATAACTCAGCCTTATCCCAACTAAATGGGGTCAGCTAAATAGATCCAAGAGTGCATATATATATATATATATAAAGACTTTTGGACATCCCACTCACGAATCAGCAACCCGGATCATAGCCCTCCAAGTAGCTCTATTCGATGCCATACTTGGGTGAAGACTTAACTTTTGCATGTCCCTTCTTACTAACTCACCAATGGTCGTTTTTGGCCTACCCCTACCCCTTTTAGCTCCCTCCATTTGCATCTGGTTACTCTTCCGTACTGGGGCATCCAAAGGCCTCCTTTGGACATGCCCAAACCATCGTAACCGACATTCTCTGAGCATATCTTGAATTGGGACAATTCCTAAATCGGTTCTAACATGGTCATTTCTTATTCTATTTCTCAGGGTTTTTCCGCACATCCATCTCAACATTCTCATCTCAGCCACATTCAACTTATCTACGTTACGCTTCTTGATTGCCCAACATTCTGCACCATATATCATAGCTGGTCTTATGACAGTCTTGTAGAATTTTCCCTTAAGCTTTAAAGGAATCCGTCGATCACATAACACTCCAGACGCCCCCTCTCATTTCATCCATCCTACTTCAATTCTGTGGGAAACATCATCATCAATCTCACCTTCCTTGTTTAAGGTAGAGAAAAACTTATTTTCTTGTTCTTTTTGTGACAAAAGATAACAGCTTACGGAACAAATGATGACTAAAGAGAATCCAATTTTAAATGTATCCAACATCAAAGATATAAGACAGTCTTAGTAAGATATTGGGCAACAAGAAGTGAGTATGCTAATGAGTAGTGGATAAATTTTTTTGTTTCAAAGAACCACACAATGGATAAAATATTGAAATTAAGGTATCTATATAAATTGAAAGCTATGGTAGAGCATTGGAAGGTCAAGGTCGTAGGTTCTTCTGCAAGAAGGAAACGATGATGAACAGGGTACTTAACAATGCAAAAATTATTGTACGTAACAATTAAACATGCAATCACAAAATGAACATCACTGGCAATAATGATTAATCATTTTTCTTGGTTGAACCTTTAGACATAGGGACATAATGAATCATTCAAATTCAATACCCATGAGACAATTACCCAAGGTTCGAATTATAGGGTTTCAGCCAAGGCCAAACTTTCGAAACCTGACACTTTTTCTGCCCAATGAAGAAACCTTGGTTTCGACCCCCCAAAAGTTTTTTTTTTTTGGACTTTTTGTGTACTGCTTACTTTTTACATTTTAAAGCAAGTCCATGAAATATTTTGACCAAAAAAAAAATAAAACCAAAAATGATACTTGCTAGAGTACACTAAATGATGTTGTACACTAGCTTTGTCAATTTGTTATAAACATGGTTTCTACATAAAACATACATACTAGAAATGTAAATAAGCTATTTAAACAATCAAAACACACTTAGAATTTTATTTTATTTTATTTTATTTTATTTTTTTGGGGGTGGGGGGGACACTCACCACTCAATTCCAGGCAGAGTTTCTAGGCGGCACCAATCCATGAGCAGCATACCATTGCAAACATCGTAGCCGATCCTCTGAATGTAACACATATAAGTCCCATGACATATTTTGGACCCAATTGTTTTGAAAGTCCATCACTACCCACCTATAAGCCCCATCATCATCTCGAAGTAGATCTTCCTTGATAGAACAAGTTCTGAGTGTTCAATGCAAGATTTGAAGGCATTTCGCCAAATGAGGGGTTTCCCAGTCAAAACTTGCAAAAAAGGGATTGAAACTTGCGAAATTATCCAACACTTAAGAAGTTTCAATCGAAATTAAGCAATATATATGAGCTGGCCCAACCGAGTTGGTCAATCCAACCAAAACCATCAAAACACATACTGAAACCTGCCAAAACTAGGTACAAAGCATACTTTCATCTCGGGGCCCAGCAAGATGCCGAAATCTGCCGAGATTTAGAACCATGCAATTACCATTGAAGAACTAACTGAACTGACCTTCAAGAAAAAGAAGAAAAAGAAGAAAAAAGGGAGAATGACTCTCTTGGATCATGGTTTAACGATTTTGTAAGAAAATCAGAACTATCATTTAAAACTAGATTTGTGATAAATAATATCAATGAAAATGATAATGTGGTTGTGGGATCAGTATGGACCCGTGGGACTAGTCAAAACGAAGGCCTGGATACCCGTCGTTAGCAAAAAAAGAAATCAATGAAAATGATAGCGGAAACAGCTTGTGTTATATCAATTGAAAATGGCCACTAAAACAACTAGGCAAAGAAACCACAAACAGCTCGCTTTGTTTTCCTTTCACCTTAGGCAACTAAATCAAAATGAATAAGAGATCAGAACGCAAGCTTCCAAGAAAGAGTTTTAAATCCATAGGGAACGATAAGAACTGCCAGATATTTCAAGCACTTGGTGTATAGTTTCAGAGAAGAGTTTTGAACTTACCAACCTGAGTTTGTTCAAAGCCTAACATTTTAAAGGTAATTCCAGTGGGTTACGAGTTTTATCTGCTCTCTCATCTGTCCAGTATGGTTTTTGACTGAATGATGAGAAAAATAGGTAAACTCTGCCAGCGTTTTATGCTACCGGTCCCAAGCCTGGACAAAAAAGGGTTGGTGCTTCAGGTCGGCAACCGGCACTATAAGAACATTAGCCAAACCCCATTGCATGGATCCTAAGCTTTATATTTTCAACCTTATGCCAGGTGTCCCCTGGAAGCAACATGCTGAACTATGACCTGGGTGAATGAGCAAGGGTTAGCTAGGGCCTAGGGCATCCTCTATAAGCAATGCACCGCTTCAATGCATGGTTGCAGTGACAAGTGGGGCAAGGGTTCTCACGCCACAAATGATTGCGAGTAAGAAGCTAGTCCAAAAACTTTAGTCTTTTGAAGCACATGAACTTAATGGGAAAGAGTTCACAATTGAAAGATATAATGAGAAGAAGACGAACAACTAACATAGCTTGTATACAAGAGACTAGAAAGAACAATAAAAAAATCTTAGGAATTAGATCACTATAGACTTTGGTATACTGGGGATAAAAAATGGGAATTAGATAAAGATTTAAATAATGATTGTGGATGTTATAAAAAAATAAAATAAAATATTTGGTGAGAGGATAATATCCATCAAACTTATAAAGGAAATGATGTCATCAATATAATTAGTGCTTATGCACCCAATTATGATTGAATGAAAATATTAAGAAACAATTTTGGGAACACATGGATAGATTATTCAAGGAATTAGTCAAGGAAATAAGATTACTAAAGGGGGAGTTTAAATGGACATGTTGGTAGAGATAGTAGATGTTATGAAAGAATTAATGGAGGATATAGTATTGGAGAGACAAATGAGGAAGGGACTCCAGTTTTAAAATTTGTTTTGGCTTATGATTTATCAATAGTAAACACATGCTTTGAAAAAAGTGAAGAACATTTAATAAATTAGTAAAATAGGGAGAGCTTAACCATGCAACATAGATTAATGGCCATAGATATGTGTTTTTAAAATGCCAAATCGTAGGAAATGTGAGACTATTTGCCCTAGGATAAGATGGTGGAGTTTAAAAGGAGAAAACCTAAATACACTTACTGATAAATTAGTAAACTAGGGAAGGTGGGACTTTGATGGAGACACTAATATGATGTGGAACGAGATGGCCACTTACATTATGAATGTAGCAAAAGAAGTACTAGGAGAATATAGAGGAAAACAACATTCAGCTAGGGAAGCTTGGTGATGGGATGATGAAGTTCAAGCAGTCATTAAGGCTAAGAGATCTAGTTTTAGAACTTGGCAAAAGACCAAGGATGAAAAGTATTTAAAAATGTATAAATTTGCTAAAAAATGAAGCTAAGAAGATAGTAGACAAAACAAAGACTAAGAAATATGAGGATCTCCATACAAATTTGAGCACAAAGGAATGGGAAAAAGATATCTATACAGTAGCTAAAATGAGGGAAAGAAAAATGGAAAAACTATATTGAATAACGAGTTATTTTGTAATAATGGGTTTTAGGAGTATTATCCAAATAGACCCTTAAGCCCACTCTAGGGTTTTGTTTATTTATAAATAGAGAGGCTTGTGCTCATTATTGGCACAAGTCACATTCTTCCCAATTCTTCATGATATCAGAGCAGGTCAGAGAGAAAACCTTTTCTCCCTTTCTCCTTCTATAAGAAAATGGCACAATTCACATTCTTCCCAATTCTTCATGATATCAGAGCAGGTCAGAGAGAAAACCTTTTCTCCCTTTCTCCTTCTATAAGAAACCCTAACCCTAACCATCACCACCGCTGCCACTCTCTCTCTCTCTTCCCTCTCTATGCAAATAGCCTAGAGACCATGCAAAGATTACTCAGTAGCTAAGAGCATTGGGGAAATCCATCTTGATGAATGATAGATATTCCATAGTACCTAAAGCTTCCCTCAAAAAGGCAAAAACGCATCCAAAAAATACGACTGCAAATGTAGACACAGAACATTCTAGAGATCATGTTGATCGGGGTTTATTATATACTTATCATATTTCATATCTTACCCTCCTTAGCATAAGTTTTTGGCAGGAATTTAAACTTTACGTGCAAATTTTATAATTTACCTCTTCGATCTAGAAATACTTTAATATAGAAGGAAGGGCAGAAAACATCTAGTGATATAAAGGAAAATATTTCCCATATCACTAGTCAATAATCGATCAATACATTCTTACAGGTCATGTAAGAGATACAAGTGGCAATGGATCCACCTAAATTTGGGTCTCACTGGAAAATGCTCAACCCAAACCTGCAAGTGTATGATTACGGAGAGCCAACCAGACCTAGGAAAAACTGGTGGGTTAAGCTGAGCCCTCATTCAGTAAGTTTTGGAAACTTAACAGGAATTCTAATCATAATATCTTGCTCATATGTTTTAAGATACTAAAATCTTGGAAAAAATATAAATTTGAAATTTTGGTTGTAGGGCATTTTGTTCCATTGGCTTCATTTCTGACCAATGCGGTCCAAAGTGTGGTACCATAATCATGCTCCTAACTATGTGAAAAGAGTCTCAGAATATTCATGTCAATATAGGCTAGGATGTTGCAGGAAACCGAGGCCAATCATTCTAGTCATGCACTGCTCATATAAAGAGTTTACTATGTTTGGAAAGTTCTCATATAAAATCATGGTTCGAGAACTCGAGCGAAACATGCGAAATTTCGCATGTTTCAAAGGTATTGAGTATTGACCAAGGTCGAAACGAAACCTTAGGGGATTTTAAAAAATCACCTGTTTCGACCTGGTTTCGACAGGTTTCAACCAGGTTTCCCATGTTTCGACCGAAATATGGGAAATTTCGACCTTCTCTTGTGCATTTTTTCTTCCAAGTGTGGGAAACTTGGGGAAACAATGGAGATTTTCATTTTTTGGCATTTATTTATACCAAATATTATTTCATTTACTTAATATATTATTCATAAATAATGAAATATCCCCTTTTTTAATCCAATAAAAATAGTTTAAAAATCAAATTCCTAAAGGATAAAAAGTCAACCCCCAATCCAAGAACAAAAACTAGATTTTGGTTATAGGGACGATTTTCAACTTTTAAATGCTGGAGTTTTTCT
This sequence comes from Macadamia integrifolia, assembly GCF_013358625.1. Taxonomy (NCBI): domain Eukaryota; kingdom Viridiplantae; phylum Streptophyta; class Magnoliopsida; order Proteales; family Proteaceae; genus Macadamia; species Macadamia integrifolia. The sequence continues at coordinate 19,537,451 of NC_056561.1, read as the reverse complement.
CAATTATGAAAATTTTATAAATCCTATAATGTTAAAACATTGCTAAAAACCAATAGTCCAGTAAAATAATCTTTTGTTTTGATATCCCTAAAATTATTTTCATTTAGGTGATTTTAATAGCATTCGCGCACTTTAAAATAAGTTTGACCGGAGCATAACTATGTCATTACAACTCAGATTTAAATAATCTTAGACTTGTTGGAAAGTTGGTTTTATGTTATACCTAATACAAAAAGTCTCATGTAAAAATAAAAATCATTTGAGCAATCAAACCTGTTATAGAACAAGAGCATTTCTCTAAATGTTGATTCTTTATAACTTAATGTGACTTAATATTAATTTTTTATGATTTGATGTGGCAAAATGTTGATTTTAATGACTTGATGTGGCTTAATGTTGATTTTTTATGATATAAGGTATAAATGGCTTACTAAATAATGTTAGAAAAGATAACATGCGTGCCTTGAGGGTAGTGAGTCAGTACTTGAATGGAACCACCTAGACACTTTACTCGGAATTGAGTCACTACTTTCGAGTGTTGAGTAATTGAGTCACTACTGTTGAGTATTGATAGATAACTGTTGATGATGTAATATTTTAATTTATTTTGGATCATTTGGATTGTCTTATGTTTTGATGTAGATTGTAGATTATATATAGTCATTATGTAGTAAAGTTTCAGAATTTAGGCCAACAAGTCAGCGTAATGATTATCGATCCTTTGGCTCACCACACAAGTAAGACTTTTTTTTTTTTTTTTAATGAAACTAATGATATGAATGTATTAGAAATGTTTAAAATAGGTTGTATACAAAAAATCAGACAGAAAAAAAAAAGCATTGTTTGGGGGTCGAAACCTAAGTTACCACCATACCGGAAAAAAAAATCCCCGGTATCCTCGAAATTTTCTAGGTTTCCACGAAATTTCGGGCTCCCTAGAGGTCGAAACCCGATACCGTGAAACTTGTATAAAATACAAGGTAAATTATGGGCTCAACATCCCACATGTCATATAGTAGTTAGTATTTATTAATTAATAAAATGTCGAGGCATATGGTGTGTAAGGTAGGGCCAAAGAAGGTAGCATGGCTACTAGCGGCGAGACTAAATGATTTAGTAAGTGGGTCTGGGTGGGGCAAGTAAATAAAACAAGTATTGAGGACTATCTAACAAAGTAAATTTTTAACGTAGGAGATAAACAACAGCCCCACTACAGATCATTGTGTACGAAGCATTTCTTTTTCAAAGAACTTGGCTATTCTCACTTACATTTTATGTTAGCTAAAAGCTTGATCCAAGACAGATCATTGTGTACGAAGCATTTCTTTTTCAAAGAACTTGGCTATTCTCACTTTCATTTTATGTTAGCTAATAGCTTGATCCAAGACAAAGCAACTAGTGCACGAGGCTCCCGCTACTGTAGGGTCTGGGAGGGGCAAATGTATGCAGTCTTACCCCTTGCTTTGTAGGAGAGGCTGTTTCCAAGTTTCAAACCTGTGACCAACATGTTGCAATAGCACAACTTAACCGTTGCACCACAGGCTCCCCACCCCCCCTCTTGAACCAAGACATAGTGGCACTATAATTCAGATATAATAAAAGAATTCTGGTGATGTGATTCGTTTAGCATCCACTCATAAGACAGAAAGTAACCATCAAAACCTTGGCACATGACACATACCTGTCAGAATTTGAACCACAATCCCTAGTTCTGTGTAGCATAGTATTGAGGAGCCAATTCAGGTAACCATAATGGGTCAATCCTCGTTACATTGCGGATATAATTATGATTTGTTTTAACCAGTTCATTGAAAATAATGCACTCTGGCTTCATCCGGAATAACATTGAAGAAGGATGGATTTGCACGAGCTGACTACTTGCCAAAGCCCTGAGAATATTCAAACAAAGGCATGAAGACGAGTTATCAGGAAAGAGAACTTTTGAACGCTTCTGCGGAAATTGGAAAGTCATGACCACCTCTTCAGAAACTAATACATTTTCTACTGGCAAAGAATTTTGCATGAAATCATGAGTCACTAGGCAAAAAATAAGTCTCACCATACAATGGTGTTTCTATACCTGTATGATCCATCAGGCTGCTTCAATGCTGCATTGAGGAAAAATGAAGCAGCAAGGCATCTACGGAACTGAAGCATGTCATCTCCACAAGAAGCAATGCGAAGACTCATTTGCTCAACATGACCTCGTATTTGACTGCAAAAGAGCATATAAGTGAGCAAGAATTCGTGCCTTAAGAAAAACAAGATTGGTAACACGGAACATTTCGACTAGTCTTGCGATGGAAGATCAATTAATGGGATCCATCAAATGCTATGCTGTTACCCTCCTGCTGTTTGTGTAATTTAAAAGGAACAGGTGAGTGACAATCTAACATATTCTCCCACTTTAATGGGCACAAAAAATGTTATTTGAACCATCTCAAACGGATATGCTCATACAGGAAACAGTGACTTCAAAGTGCACCTGGTTCTACATGTCCCAAAGTAGTTCAACATCTTGAGAATTAAACCCAACATAGTATTGAACAAGGAATTTTAGAATATCAGTGAGCCAATAAGAAGCACACGTGCAAGCGTGTGCGCATGAGAGAAACCAATGGCAAATGGGAAGAGGCCAGAAAGATTCAACACTGTCACTTAAGTGCCTAAACCTGCAGAATTGCCATTTGAGATTCATCTGCGAGAACCAACCTTCAGTCCTTCACTGGTAATGGTATTCACATTTTTACCAACCTTATTCACAAATTAGGTACTTTAGAAAAAAAAAAGCAACAGCAACAGCAGTGAACAGGTTATTCAGACTCTTTAGCACACAAGAACATAATGCCAACCTGCGAATGTCTAAAGCATGGAGAAGGGAACGGTAATTAATGAAATTTTCCAGGCACCATTTCCTCAAGCCCTTCTCAGTTACTTTGTCTCTATAGTTTGCAATTTTGGTCTTCCCCAAACTCTCTATAGAAGCACGATATACGTTCACCAAGGTGAGATGGTCCCCCTCTAAGCTTGCAAACCTTTTCCATGCAGCTCTTGCCTGCCAACAGAGGAAAAATGTTACCATTCCTAGTAATTCTACTAATAGAATATTATGTCAGAATTGAATTGAATTAGAAATTGGAATAGAGCAATTTTCACAGGCAAAATGGGCTTTGTCACAAAGATCAAAGACCCCCAGGAGTTGCCTATGAATCCGAATGTCCAACCAGAATATTCATTCTTTATCTCTTCAGATGCAAGCATTCAGATTTATCAATCAAGGAAACTATATTTCATCCTTGTTTTATCTCAGGGAATTATGTTTAAAGTTCTAGCAACAGAATTGTGAAAACTACCCATTTGAAGAAATAGTATGCCAAGGTAGCCTTAACAAGACAGACCATGTGAACCTTAGTGGTTGGGCGCTTCCTTAATTCTTTTTCAAAGATTGGAATCATTGCATGGGAGTTAGAGACTGAATGAACTCTCTACAGGAACTGTCAATCATATCTTGAAGAAGGATGATGGCTCTGGGGAACTCTCAAATTTTTGGCTCTACTGAGGGACTCTAAAGGCTGAGGCTGAAATTGAGGCTGAGTATGTCTCCTCAAAGAATCTAATGGTGGGGAAAATATAAGTAATTAATCATCATTCATAAGACAACAACCTGAGAACCTAATAAGAACATACTTTTAGTTGATAAATAAGAAAACATGCATTCTACAGTGAACGGGGTTAATGGCACATACCTCTTCTAATTTATCACGAGGGGCATAAAAAATGGATTCCACTGAAAGCATAGCAACTGTTATCAACATTTCTTCTAAGCAATTAAAGTCACTTGCTAAGATCAGAGCTCTGGAATAGATAGGGTCCAAGGGCAACCGGGCCATTTGATGCCCAATCGGGTTTGCCAATTTATAATCATCAGTAAGAGCACCAAGCAAGAATAATTGCTCCAGAGATTTGACAATAGCCGTCCTGTTCAGTATTGTAGAAGACTTGAATAAAGCTAACAAATAAATAATTCGATTCCAAACAGGAAATATCTTGAAGGAAACAGCACTAAAATTTTTAGTTGAAGTCGACAATAAGCTACTAGACAGTAGAGAGATAAATGTAGTGAACATAAGTGTTCAGGAAATTAAAAAGCCATACAGTTATCTTCATGACAAATCTCAAAGACACTTAGATTCAATTTAATCTAGCCAACCAATTGGAAGAAGCAAAAGATGCTTTTTGTCTTTCTTCGATGGCTAAAGTGATATTGTAATCCCCAGTGCCTACTAAGATGGCCTTCTCTTTTGCACAGTTGGCTCTGGCACTGGACCATTGCATCCAAATGCGAATGGAACTCATCAGAGACAGATTTACCAGGACGATGGGTAGTCCTTAACCATTTTTTAATCATTATGTTTTGGAAAGAAGGTAATGCTCTGAATTCTTCTCACTTTGGAGTTCATTAAACACTTGGGATGGTAGTCTATCTTCACTGATTGGCACATAAGGGCTTTCAAGAATCGTAGATTGTCAACGCGGCTAGGTGACACAAGGCATTGTAGGGATGCCTAGGCAACAAGGTGCCCGCCAAGTCGTTGCATGGGCACCCTACGCATGCAGTATATGACTATATGTAATATAGATTACAGAAATGATAATTTTATATAATTATGCTTATATGCAACAGAGAAGAAACACCAATGCAATATGATATAATTAGCTAGTATGACCTAATATGAGAAAATCAACATACAATAGACAAAGCATAGGATATAATATAAGCATATTCATAGAAAAACAACGCAATAAACATAAATCAACGTAAACTCATAAAGTGTCAACAAGGTGTGTTGTCGCCTTAGATCCAAGAAAGAGCCTAAACGCCTAGGTGACGACTTGACAACTATGTCAAGAATAGAAGGTGTCTGTTACGGAGTATGCTTCACTATGGTATGTTATCAGCTTCCGAGAAAGGAGTGGCAGAATCTTTGGGGATGAGATTAATGGTCCCTAGAGTTATCCGAAAGCTAGAGACTTCCTTCTCTTTTGATCTTCAACCTCTGGAAATTCGACTATCTGTTTGACGGATCTTCACTCCAAGGACTTCTTAATTAGAAAACGAGTTTTGTGTCTATGCACTATACAGTATGCAAGCGCATGTGTGTTGGTTCTAAACACCTTTGTGGTTTTGGGTTTTTTATAATCTTAGTTTGTATGTTACTTTCCCTAGGTTGTAGAGGTACGCCCTTTTGAATAGTTTTTGGTTGTAGAAGGCAGACATCATGCAACGGTATGATTGCAAAGTGGTCACGGGTTCGAGTTGGGAAACAGCCTCTCTGAGAAGCAGGGGTAAGGCTATCTACATTATGACACTCCCCCAGACCCCACAGTGGTAAGAGCCTCATGCACTGGGTACTGCCCTTTTTTTTTTTTTTTGTTTAAGTTTCCCTGGGTTGTAGTTGAGGTTTCTTGCCCCTTCAAATTCTGTTTATAGTAGTATACATAAATTAGAAACAAAATCAAATAAACAAAGAATCAAGTCCTCGTCAAGACAAGGCTCAAATATCCTAATAACTTTTACTTCATCTTAAGCCCAGTATGTTCAGTATCTTACAATTGGCCCACCCCACAAGGAAAAAAAAAAAAAGGGAGAAAATTGACTTCTTTGCTAGCAAGGATTAGAAAGGGGTTATTTCCAACTATAAGCAGGCTCAGTCACAAATCCAGCATAATTCTGGTGAAGGTATAATATGTTTAGAAGTCAATAAAATTACAAAAATGGTGGTGAAAGCAATGCAAGGTTCAAGTTCCCCCACTCACCTTGATGGCTTTTCCATGAAATCAAACCCAATAATATCATCAACACCCAAAGCTTTTAGCTGTAATATGACATTGGAAAGGTTGCATCGCCTGATCTCTGGCACAGTTGAATCCCTAAGCTTACTAAATTCACTCTCTGGGTAAAGTCGGAAGCACTTCCCAGGTCCTTCACGCCCTGCACGACCACTGCATTAAACAGACAACAATGACAATACAGCTAAACAAGTGCAAATGTATGCAACTGTATGTGTATATTTGTATGTGAAAGTTTTTATCAGAATCACTTGTCAAAAATGGTGGGCTTTTTTTCTGGAATGAAAAAGGACAAGTTTCTCAATGATTTTTAACTAGAAAAACAAAGTCTTAAAAAAGTTGGGGGAGATAAAGAAAAGCCTGCCTCATCCATCAGAAAAAAAAAAAGGATGAGCCTGCCTCTCACTCCTCTTTTGCACCCTGCCTAGTCTCCAGCCGACTACCACTTGTTTCTCCAATAAAGGAAGGGGGGTAAGGGGGACAGAAAGACAGAGAGTTGCCACAGGTGACCCACCCAATCTCATTGCTCTAACCATTCATCCATCCCAGGAGTCCAAATTGTCCAGTCTTTGTCAGGGTACAAATTGCATCAGTTTGACTGATCACACAGTTTTTAAAGAAAGAGTTAGCTACAAATAAATGACAGGATAGTTTTAGGCAAAAGCAACGGATTCAGTGGGTAAACGCAATAATAACACTATATTCCGCCATAGCATATCAAAGTGCAGAACAAAAGTTCAGCTCCTGATAGATTTCATGTGCAAGACATCATTGTCGAAGATACAGATGCAGTTTGCAGATACGCAGTGAATCTTCTCAGGAAAGCAACCTAAAAAGGAATCGTTTCTCAATTTCATTGGTGATGATTTTATGGAATGGTTGGAGCATCCCTTGCTGAGAACAATTCAAAAAACGCTTTGGATGTTAAGAAAGGGAATAAATCTTTGTGAACGGATGGTTTTAACATTGCATACCTTGAGCATTGTTAGATATTATGAATTTATGATGGTATTCCGGGAACTCTACAAAGATAGCTATTTGGAATCAAGGGGGCAACGCCACCTATACTTTTCTCTTTCCAAAGGAGAGGATGAAAAGTTGGAAGGATTATAAGCCAATAAACCTTATGGACTGATCCTATAAGATTAGCTCCAAGGTGCTTGAGAATTCAAGGGGGCTTGGGATGTGCCATTTTCCCCTCAAGGATTATTTTTCAAAAGGTCGCATGAGGGAGAGATGGTGTGGTCACTGCAAATGAGAAAATTTTGACTCAAGATTAAGTGGAATTCCAGGTTTTGTGCATAAGCTCGATTATGGAAAAGGCATACAACCAAGGGTTCATAAAATAATGAGTAGGATGCAGTTAGGCCAAAGATGGAGCAAATGGATGGAAATGTGTTATTCATGAACCGCTTTGCAATATTGATTGACAAATTGCCTGAATCCTATTTACCTATACGTACATAATATGAATCTCCCCCACCCCCACACAAAAAAAGAACAGTTTCTGAATGATTTCTGCATTTTATTTATAGTCAGCAGTCATTCCTTATTGAGTTTCATGTTCTGAGATTGAAAATTCCCAGGTTGCATAACAACACTAATACATTTATTCTGCCCTTATTTATTGAATGAACGTTGAAATTGATAGGATTACTTATCAATCAAACCAAATGGTTTTAAATATCTGACAGATTGTCCAATATGCACTGTATCAGGCGGTAGCAAACTGATCTATCATGTAGGGTTGAAAGACTAAGCCAGTAGCAGTATCAGGATTTTGCTCACTACATCATCCACTCCATACTGATCTGAATTGGTATTGGCCAAGAGAGATCCAGACTGCAATACCAGTGTTTAAATAATCATGCACATTTCTCCTACAATATTGAATATATTAATGAGGCAGCTATGATTCAAACTTTCCAACATCTATTTTTGATTGTCTTTATAAGCACAAGCATAAACATGATCTAGCAGGTATACCTCCTCTGAAGAGCCTGAGCTTTTGAAGTTGGAATTACAATTAACGACTCGATCCCTGTAAGTGGGTTGTAGCTACGCGCTTTCACGAATCCAGGGTCTATAACATATTTGATTCTAGGAATCGTGACTGAGGTTTCAGCTATATTTGTTGCCAGTATCACCTACACATCGAAAAAATATATTAACTGGTGATTCAAATGATGTCACAAGCGGAAAGACAATGCATTACCAAGGTACAAAAACTGGCCACAGTAATACGCAATACAACAAGAACCTTTGACTCGTGTTGAAAGCTTTATCCAGTTTCCTGGCTTATATCTTCTTCAAGGGTTTTTAATTTGATAAATAACAAATAATTTTATAAACGCAAATGTACAGGAAGAAACTCCCAGCAACCTATAATCTATATCCAAGGGTTTTCTATTTGATAAATAACAAATAAGTTTATAAACGCAAATGTACAGCAAGAAACTCCTTGCAAACTACAATCTATATCCAAGTTGTAAAAGCAGACTACGTAACCCTTTCAAAATCGCACAGTTTTTTCACCAAATAAATAAACAGAAGGGAAAGAGAACACGCATGGCATAATGAAAAACTGTACAAATAAAATAATTGAAGAAAAATAAAACAAAGAGGCACAGTGACATGTGCCAGTCATTACAATAATGGGTATATATATACCCATTATTATAGCTTTTACTTCAGTTCCAGGTGACTTGCTTGAATCATCACCAGGTTCTTTAAGGAACCAGATGGCTGAACATTTGTTATTTATGAGACCCATTCAGGTCCAAACTGTTACAACTACGAGTAATTCATTGAATCAATTAATTGATTATGTATAACATAATCATATCCCCTTCATATGATCCCACAACAATATCCACATGAATTTGATATTTTGTAGCAAGCAATGTTTGAGCATATGAATGGATATACCATGGACATGAAAATTAATATAATCCCCCCTCTCAAAGGGAAAGCAAAAAATTATAACCCGAGAACTAATGTTAGATGGCGGCTGAAGCTGGAAGGAAAAATCAGTGCTTTCATCAAAAGCCAATTTTTGGCTCAGACAATCTCTTTAGTTGCATACATATGTATCCCCACTGACAGAAAATTGCAGCAGGCTTATGGTAGGCACAGGTAAGACAGCTAGGTCATATTCATCCACCCACATGCATGTTACATCATTCAATAACCTCCCTCCTCCTTTTTCCCTAAACCACAAAGGCACAAAGCCATCAAAAATCCAAACAAGCATAGCTAAGGAAAAAATAAATATATCTCTATGCCCCTTGGTACATATTCAGACCATCAAAAGAAAATTAACACATAACATCACAGCTACCTTACGAAACCCAGAGGGTGCCGGCCTAAAAACTTGCATTTGCTGCTCTGAGGGAAGAGACGAAAATATAGGACAAGTCAAAAGCTTTTGTGTCTCTTCTGGTAATTGTTGAACTCGCTCTTGGATAAGTCTCTCTACAGATTCAATCTCTTCTTGCCCAGTTAAGAATACAAGTATATCGCCAGGGCCCTCCTCCAAATGAATCTACAAAAGAATAGAGAGAAATTAATCTTATATTGTAATAAAAAGATCATAACAATCAAATTTGCAAAACAAGTAAAACTTCTGTGGAAAACTCAAGATAATCTTTTATTCATTTAAAAAATAGAAAAATAAAAAAAACCATCAAACTAGGTTCATGATGCAAAACCCAATAAGGAAACTCGACTTAAGGACTCAAGAAACAAAGCCAGGTGCATGCATATTGAAGTGAAGTTTCTTGCTATAAAATCAAAATTAATAAAATAAATTCAGCACCAGACCAAAATTATTTAAAAATTTTAAATTGCTTTAGTAATCTATTAAAGGCTGATGGTTCCTTGACTAAGTATTACTCAACAAAGCCAGTTTCAAAATCATAAAGCCCAAATATAAATTTTAGACTAACTACTAAAGTAAAGGATGAAAAACATAACGTTGTAACGTAAAATACCTGAAAAATAGTAATCAAGGTTGCATCTAGGTAATCTGGCTCAGCGTAATGGGTATAAAGTATATCTATAGGGTATGGTCGCCCTTGAATATGAACAGCTCTTGCACCCTCAAAGTATTCAGAGAAACCTTTTGCATCCAAACTTGCTGACATTATGATCAACTTCAGTGGAGGAAGTTTTGTACCCTGGCATGACTTCAGAGAACTGAAGTTCTGAGCATCAGTTTCTTTTTTCAGACTTGTTCCATGGTGAACTTTCATCTTTTCAAGATAAGCATGTTGGTTTGTGGTATGTGATCTCACTTTTTGTACATTTTTCAACAAGCCTAGTAACACATCAGTGTGGACAGTTCTCTCATGAGCTTCATCAACAATGATAACTGAATACTTAGAAAGTAATGGATCCAATAGTGCTTCCCTGCATGGATCAAACATTAGATTAGTCCTCAATGATAACTGAATACTTAGAAAGTGATGGATCCAATAGTGCTTCCCTGCATGGATCAAACATTAGATTAGTCCTCAACTGCGACGCTTAAAGTTGACTAAAGAAGTCCTTCTACAATTCTTCAAGGTTTTGATGTAGAAGTAGGTTACAAGTAAACTACCCCCATTGTATTACAACTCCAAACAAGACAACTCAAGAACCAAACTAACTTGATAACAAACAGAGATAGAACTTGGAAACAAAGGAAATAAACCAGAACTAACCCTCCAGCAGAAAAGACAAATCAGTGCATAAAAACCCAGACAAACCCAATCGGTTAGGAGAGAGAAAGCGACTAGGTCTGTGAGGCTCAGATTGAGCTGCAATCCTGGTCAATTGTAGGTCCTAGTAAGGGTATAAAAACCCCCCAAATAACAAAGGCTTCTGACGGCTGGTGATGGAGTTATTCACTTTCTTGAATTCAGACCTAAGAGAGAGAGAGAGAATGTGAGGATTCTGCAGAGACAGTAGCTGGACTTCCTGGACAGCTTCCAGAAGAGGACTGAGTGGTCCTATAGCAGTCTAGAACACCCCCTAATAGTGGCTGCCTAATCAGATTCCAGAATGGGGAAGAGGAGAGAGATCGCAGACTTCAAAACTCAATCATCAAGGCTGGCCGATTCTGGTTCTGATGGTTCTAAGCAGATCTGAACTTCTCTCAATAGCAGTAAATAGGAACAGCAAGCAATGAACAGAAAACTGAAGTAAACAACAGAACAAAAGACCAAGAGAATTGGGGGTGGGGTGGCTATCTAGGCCCAGGCATCTCACCCACAGCTTCTCGGCTGTTAGAAGTTGACTGCAATTTTCTTTATTCAAGTCTGAGAAATAAGAGTACAAGAGTTCCTCTATAAATAGAGGGCAGAACTAGCTAATAGCAGTCATAACAGGACTAGGAGTTGGACTCCAAATAGGACTAGACTAGAAACCTAATTGGAATAAGTAATAACTAGTCACTTAACTAACAGCCACTAATGGGCAAGTTACATTGAAATCGATGGGCCCAATGGGCTCTTTATTAATCATTAATAACTTAATCTCTTAAGTGAATAATCGATGGGCCCAATGGGCCTTATTAACTTAATGAAATAACTTAATATTTTACTAACCACTTAAGTGGACTTAAGTGGGCTTTAACTGGAGATCGACTAGCCCACTTTGGGCTGGGCTCTCCTCCTGCGGCAGTCCATGATGGATGTGGATATACATCAGGTTTACTCTTAGACCACCTCCCTACAATGCAGGTCCTCTTTTAACCTATTACAGTTGTTTGATTTACCCTCTCAATGTTATCAAATCAGACCGATTCACAATTCGAATCATCTGATTTGACTTGAAATAACCCTAGAATGATTCAGAAAAGGCACCGCGTTGGAAATGGCTTTGAATCAGCCTGACTCAATCAAATTGTTTGATGAATCGTCCAATTCATGGTCGATTTCTGGCCAAATCTCCAGAACGAGTCGAACTCAGCTTTGGTTTAACTTAATATTGATGCTCTTCTTTTTATTTTTGGCTATTCAACTTTGTGTTCTCTTCTTATGTGATGCAAGCTACTAAGGTGAAACAGCAGCAAATCCAAGTTCACCACCGCAGGCCTTGGTGGTGAAGCCAGGTCATATCCCCTTTCCCTCTATCTTCCTCGATCTTTATCACAGTTTCAGCAACCTAAACAATCGTGTGTGAGTGACGTTAAAGGTATTCTAAAATTCAGTATTAAGGGGTGTGAAACTACTCTTATACCTTCCATTCTTATTGGTTTTATCTCAGTTATTGCTAACCTCATTTTCTGGCCAGTTTTGTTCTGTTACAGCCTTGCGATATTAGCTTCTGTCCTCTTCTAACCTCAAGTTTCTTTCAAAGATTCCAGCCAATCCAACCCTTGGATTGGGCCCAAATTTTGACCAGTTTTACCTTTCTATGAGGTCTACACTTGACCAGAATCGGAGGTTCATCAGATCTGGAACTTGAAAACTATTATTGTTTTGGGGAAATTACTATTTTCCGGTTTCCCTAAGCTTCTATTTTCTGTCTACCCCTATTACTACTGATACAACTGTTGGATGTGCTTGAGATTTTGGGAATACATTGTGCAGGAAACTAACTACCTTCGACCAATTTTTAGGAATCATCTAAGTTCTTTCTCTTTGTTGGTTTAAGCCCTCCTAACTTCTGGTCTTCTATGGCACTGCTATTCTGTCCTGTGGGTTAGTTTGCTAAATCTATCCTACCAGGTTAGCGTACGCATTATTATCCCAAGCATCATGTCATTATTTTAACCATAGGAGAGACAAGAGGAAGGAGGAATTGAGGTTGAAGAAGTTCATCTTTGTGATTATGATAATGACGAACCGGAAGATCTTGATGCCGAGGATTACATGTCGGACCCACATTTACCACACCTTTGTGGGAAACAAGGGAAAATACAAGGATTAGACTCGAGGGGATAGGACTTAGTCATCTAAAGACTCTTTTTTGTTATTTAAACTTTGGAGATTGGTGTATTTTGTATATGGCGTCTTTTTGGTACTTAGGCATGACAAATTGACAATCTGACATTATGACCAACTATGGTTCTTCGATCATTGAACATTTGAACTTTGGAACATAGCCTACATAGCAAACATGAACTTAATATTTCCTTATTACTTATTTATCATTGATGATCTTATATGCTACTGCACTGGTGACATGTGAATCTTAGTTATTTTTTATTATTAACATTAATCTTGCCGCAGTATGGGCACATACTCATTGATTCAACATTCATGGCTATGAAACAAATTGAATGCATTGAACTAAATCTGTAATTATTTATTTCTTTTTTTTTTTTTTCAAAATCAGATTTAATCTTACAATTCACGATTCAATTTGGTTTTGACACCATTGCGCTCTCTCACTTATCTTCCTATATCTCCAGACTCCAATTTAGATTTTTATTGCAATTGTTCTAACCATACTCAACCTCAGAGAGAGAGAGAGAGAGAGAGAGAGAGAGAGAGCCCAAATCTCTCCCTTTACAGAGCCTAATGCAGTAACTTTCCCTTCACTGCCAAGTTCATAGTTTAATATCCGTTTCAATATTCTCTCTCCAGACATCCTTGAGTTCTACATTAGCCCACCACGTAAGCAGCAGGCCCCCCAAGTAATTTCTAAGGCAAGAGTAATGCTCATTATTGACTCCATATATGCGGTTAGTATACCTAAATTTACAATGAAGCTTGTTATAAGGTAATGCAGTGCTAAGTGGATTCCAGTCAAGAAACAGCCTCTCCGCAAAGTGGGGGTAAGACTACGTACATGATGACCCTCCCTAGATCCCGCAGTGGCAGGAGCCTCGTGCACTGGATATGCCCTTTTAATGCAGTGCTAAATCCCAAACCAGGGAATTCTAGTGAAATATTAACTTGTGACAGGATGACAGGTAAGGAACATAACCAGATTTCCAAGGAATTAAACCAGATCTCCAAATATTTAAAATAACAGAGAATCAAGGGATCAGATTCAGTCAAAATTCTGGTCAAAGACACTAAATGGATGTCAGAAAATAAATTAAAAAATCTGCTTGATCCAATAGTCATATTCTTAGGGATCTGACGATTCCTACTTGAAGATGGAATTCCTAAATCTGAGATTCGATGGTAGGTTCAGACAAACTAGATTAGAGACTGATTTTAGTACAAAACGCCAAGCTTAATGATAGTCAGAAATATGGGATCAGACTTACAAAACAGAAAACTTGAAATCAATTAAAATGAAATCGTAAAAAGGTTCAGAATAGAAACCAATTGCCAAGTATAGAAGCATAATTGAAAATCCAATGGTTAAATTTGAAGTTTCAGAAAATTCCTAGTTGGAGTAGGAATTCAAAAACCCCGGATAAAAAAGAGAGAATTTTTATGCTTAGAACAGAATCAAAACTACAATTGATAGGAAGAGAGAATAATTAGAAGAAATCAAAGATGAAATTAGAGAGAATAAGAAGAACAGAGAAGAAGAGAGAGGAAAGACCATACCTGATCTCATAGATGACCAGAATCAGGAGGAGGGAGATCAGATCTAGAAGACTAGAACTCCTATCCCGTTTGCACAGCCCAACAGCACGAAAACTCTTGAAAACTCGAATTTCTTTACTCAAAACACCATTAATAGATGTGGGGTGTATCATATATACAAAAACCTTCAAAATTCCTTAATTGACTCATAAAATGATACTCACAAGTCGCTCACTCTCACACACTCATAAAGTAAATAAACCCAAAAATAAATTAAAAACTTGTTCAGTATCCTAATCTAACTCAATACTCATTTAACTACAAATAATGTATACTAACGTCGTCCCCATTTTATGGACTTATAAATTAGGCCCGTCACAAGAAACCCATAGAAATAAAAGTCAAACCTATAATATAACTACCACCCAAATGTCAATTTCAGCCACCAGCTCCATACGGGATTAATTTCTAATGCATCTGTGCATCATAAGTCTAACAAAAGTTGCATAAAAATAAGTTCGAGTTTTACCTCAATAGCAGGCCATCTGTCATGTATTTGATCCTCGTTGAGCTGGAAGTCACATCCTCAAACCTTATCGAGTAACCGACCTTCTGACCCAACTCAACACCACATTCCTCTGCCACACGTTTTGCAACAGTAACAGCAGCAACACGACGAGGTTGAGTGATCCCAATGATTTTCCCATCACGACAGTATCCCCCATTGAACAAGAACTGTGGTAATTCTATAAGAAAGTTGTCGTTTAGGTGAGAAATAAAACAGAAGGTTATAAACAACATTGCTAGAAAAGTGATGCTCATTCCAAGAAAGAAAGCAGGAGAGAAGGGGAGCAAATAAAGAATTACATGGGTAAGATGGTAGAAATGAAAGTAAAAACAGAGATGATTATCTTTTTCTTTCCTGTTGAGAAAACAAAGATATCAGAAGGCTTAAAAAGATAGTCTTCCAAAAACAAATGATTTCAAATAATGGCATGACCCATAAAAGATGCATAGAAGTGCTTATGCAATGAATGAATAAAAAATAAATGACAATTCTCATTCAAATGATGGATCACTACCTCACCCTCATAGGAGCCCCTTCCCTTTCCAAAGTGAACTTCTCAGTTTGGATGGTTCCATCTACTTTGAATTTTCTAATACAATTTATCATAGTTGTCAAGGCTCTACACTTGACTAGTTTACGTTGATTTATGTGTTTTTTTTTTTTTTTTTTTTTTTTTTTTTAACGAAGATGCTTATATTATATCATATGCTTTGTTTATTATATGTTGGTTCTTTGTTCATTATATGTTGGTTCTCCCCTTTTTTTTTGGCTAACGATGGGTATCCAGACCTTTGTTTATTATATGTTGGTTCCCCATATTAGGCCATTG
This sequence comes from Macadamia integrifolia, assembly GCF_013358625.1. Lineage (NCBI taxonomy): Eukaryota > Viridiplantae > Streptophyta > Magnoliopsida > Proteales > Proteaceae > Macadamia > Macadamia integrifolia. Next base: position 19,521,730 of record NC_056561.1, on the reverse strand, counting down.
CTAGCAATAATTAATAATACTTCATTGATATGGCTTCTATGATGTACATAGACATAATTTCATAACATTGCCTAGGCGGGTACCTTGTCACCTAAGCGCTCCTCCAACACCCTTAGAACCCCTAGTCACCTTGACAGCTATGCAATTGATACCTTTTAATCTTTGCTAATTCCATGTTCACATGCTACCCTCTATCGCTGGGATGTCTAAACTCTATTCTACATTTAGAGGGTAGCATGTAAACATGGAATTATCAAAATTTAAAAGGTACCACAGAAAAAGTCAGAAAAATGATACCAAACACCTGCAAAAATGAAAATGTGTCGGAAAACTTCTTCGATTTGGAAGGTCAGAACCAAGAAGTAGTCTTCAATTTGGGGGGCCAGAACCAAGAAGGATAAGAAAGCCAAATAAAGCAACCCAAATCAGAGATTTCAATCGAAAATCTCAGTTTCTGCTCTTGTTTACTTCAACTGATTGTGTGGCTTCATTGTTTCTTTGAGTAGAGAGAGAGAGACAGAGAGAAGGCAGGTCCACCTTTGTTCACACTCTATAATGTGTTTTTACCATTTTAGCCTTCAGAACCCATGCTCATTAATTTTGAATGCATAAAGGGAGAAAATTTATTTTTGGCCATAACACATAAACGGTTCCTTACCCTTTTATGTTTTTTGTGCTATTCTAATTTATTTAAAAAAAAAAAAAATCCATAAATGATACCAAACACCTGCAAAAATGAAAATGAGTCAGAAAAAATAAAAACATAAATGATATTAAAGACAGCCTTAATCACATGATAGGAAGAGCCATGGTTGGACCCAGACCTGGGATGGAAACTAGGCCAAAGGGGGAAAGGTTTGAATATATAGAATTAGAACAAAGGTTGGTTTTACATGTGGTTGAATGATCAAGTTTCAGAAAACAAACTTAGCATTTCAAATATAGTATTTTAACCCTTTATTGAGAACTCTATTGCCATGATAAGTCCAAACCTTCATAATATATGCATTTTGGATCGGACTACCCAGTGCAGACTCTCAACTGTATACAAGGTAGATGAGATATGACTATGTTCCCCCTTTACTAGCTTCCAAGATTCATCCACTAACAAAATGCAATAATGAAGTACATAAAAATCGCACACCAACACTCATGATACTCGTTAGATTTCAGATAGGAAAACAAAAGCAGCATAATGCACTGGACCAAGTTTTCCTTCACCCACGGTGAAGAGAGAATCTCTTCATTCTCCACTCTTAGTGGTTGAATAGAACTCTTGGAACAGTGCCAAGGGCAATTTGTACTTTTACAATGAAGAGAGAAATAATGAGATCCCAATGGTGGGATTCTCTTCACACACAGTGAAGAGGAACTTTCCAAATGTATTTATAGGACAGGAATACTTACGCGTAGTTTTCCCACTTCCAGTTTCACCAACGATGACCAACGTGTCATTCTTCCTCACTTCCTCCACAAGTTGTTTTTCAGCTAAGAAAAATAACAGTTGACCAGATGTGAATAAAAACACAATTAAGGAACAAGCTCAAAAATAATTCTAACTAACAAAACAGAATCCTGACTGAATATGAACTTTCACGGCATAAATCAATCTTCTCAAATGTTTTTTCTCCTCCTCATTTTTTCTGAATAACAATCACAATTAAGAAACAAGCTCAACAATAAATATTGAACTTCGATTACAAAGAAAAAAATTAATAAAAATGAAGAGGGAATGCTACAAGCATATGAACGTGACTGTGACAGTGAACAATTTCTTTTGTAATATGCATTTCAATCTGCAGAAACATCCCCAAGACTGTCTATAGAAACTTGGATTATTATTGTAGCTTCTAAATCCAAAAATTTGAGATCTACAAACCCCTTGAATCTTCATACTGAAGCATCATTATCAGAAGGATTGACCACAAATTCCCAAATTCATTGTTTGAAACTCAAGAGATTATGATCATTTGGAATAGAAATTCTATTAACATACATACAAATAATAATAATAAAAGGGCACATGGTAAAATCTCAATTGTACAACCCAGATTGTGAAATATTCAACAATGACGGGATCCAGATAGTTAAATCCATCAGAATATTGATATGAATCAACATTTTGGTCATTCTACAATGTTGGTGGAACCATTGATGTTTCTTCCTTAATGACAAGTGTTCAGATAAAGAAAATATTGAACAGGTCCTGTTCTGAGATCCATAACAATATGTATTCTGCCGACAATAGCATTGTGTCTTGCAGTTGCTCACTGTATAGTTGGGTGTTTTCAAAGCTGTAACGTGTATCAGCTCTGTGGCTATATAAGTATCAACAATACTACTTTATTAGCCTATTGTCTGGGCTGTTATCTACTGTTCTGTACTCCTGTTGCTGGGTTAGGTGTTATAACCTAATGTGTTGACAGTATGTGTGATCCTATAGTGGGTTAGGCTTCTATTGACCTAGTCCTACATGAAATCCTCCTCTTAAAATTGCAACTATACACAAGGTGTCTCCAAAACCCTGATGGGATATGCTGTTATCATGGCACTTTTAGGCCCCACAAATTTCACCTAATGTTTAAAGAAAATAAGTATCCAAAAGTATATAAAAAAAGTGCACATTAAGTTTAACAATGACTATATGAAGTTGGTCGCTGCCTAACATTTGGAACCTAGGTGACGGACTTAGAGATAGTGGTCAACTAGTGGCTTTCCAGCTATGTGCTAATGTGAGGTGAACAATATGGAGATAGTGGCTAACTAGCAGTTAATGAAGTCAGTGGTGGTTTAGGCCCTCTTTGGTATAATTTTTATTTTTTTTTTCTGATACAAAAACGTTTTTGCAGGTGTTTGGTATCAAAAACCATAATAGGGTCAAGACCCATTTATCTATTATGGCCAAAAAAAGTTTTTGGCCATTTATGCAGACACTTTAATGAGCACATGCTCATAAGTCCTAAAATTGAGAGATAAAGTAACATTTGCTTTTGTCATTAGAGAGGTAAGCTCCAGACACCTCTTCTTCTAGTTCCTGCAACACCATTTCACCCTCCCCACCCCGTTCCCTCCAAACCTCGTCTTACACTTGCACCTACTTGGTCAACCTTACAAAATCAAAATCCTGTTTAACAGACAAAAAGAGTCACTAGTCACTTCATCCCTTCAACTCTGTTGAGGCTTCATTTTGTGCTCTGTTCCAAGTGTTCACTCTCTCTCCCACTGTTTCAGCGGATCCTTGAGCTTCTGGTGGCACAGCCGCACAAGGTTCCTTTCAGGCTTCATGAGAGATGGAGACTGAGAATCATACGAAGAACGATAAAATTGCTGATTCTCCAACTTCCGTTCTTGAAGACGAGGTTTCGCACATTGTTTCCTATTGGGACATCCCCAAATATTTATTTTGTCCTTCCCTGATTTGCTGCCTTCTGTCCTTATTTATTAGGGTTCAAAAAATTCTCTCTTTTTTTCCTGTTGTATTCACCCGCCCCCATGCCTATAACTTGAAACTGCTCTGTATCTACATCCAATATTTCGGAGCGTTCTCCCTTTAATGTACTTATCATCCCTTTTTTTTTCTGATTAGGACATTAATCATGTCTTGTTGTGAATACTGGTGTTGGTAGTGATGGTTTATGTCAAGAGTTACCTTTTTTTTAATCTGCTCGAGGGCTTAAGTACATAATTGGTGGTGCTTCTTCATGTTATCCGATTTCATGGTGGTTGTGATGTTCAGTCGTTCTTAAAATTTGTTTGCCACAGTTCTCTCTCTCCCAGCCCGTGTCAGATTTTATTTGATTTTCCTTCTTTTTTCCCCTCCTTCAAGGCAAAACAAAAGGAAAATAGGAATCCCAGATGGGTTCTCTTGATAGAGAGAGGGGAGTACGCACCTTAATGAAGAAGTTCAAATAATCCCAGGCATAGTTGCCACGGCGCCAAGGCGAACCAAGGCCGTGGAGGGTTGTCTAAGCGCTTAGGCGAAAAAGCACCCGCCTTAAGGCGAACAAGAAGAACAAGTGTTATTTTTTATTTTTCCTATTTTCTAACATTATTTAGTAAGTTATATATACCTTGTATCATAAGAAATCAAGATTAAGCCACATCAAGTCATTAAAAATCAACATTTAGCCACATCAAATCATAAAAAATTAACATTAAGTCATATTAAGTTAAAAAAATCAACATTTAGAGAAATGTTCTTATTCTATAATAAGTTTGACTGGTCAAATGATTTTATTTTTATATAAGACTTTTTGTATTAGTTATAACATAAAACCAGCTTTCTAACAAGTCTAAGATTACTTAAATCTGAGTTGCAATGACAAAGTTATGCTTCAGTCAAACTTATTTTTAAGTGCGCGAATACTGTTAAAATCGCCTGAATGAAAATAATTTTATGAATATCAAAGCAAAATATTATTTTACCGGACTTTTGGTTTTTAGCAATGTTTTAACATGATAGAATTTATAAAATTTTCATAATTGAGAAAAACCCTAGCATTTAAAAGTTGAAAATCGTCCCTATAACCAAAATCCAGTTTTTGTTCTTGGACTGGGTGGTTGACTTTTTATCCTTTTGGAATTTGATTTTTAAACTATTTTTATTGGATTCAAATAGGGGGTATTTGCTTATTTATGAATAATATCTTAAGTAATTAAAAACATTTACTTGAATAATATTTGGCATAAATAAGTGCCGAAATACAAGGCGACATGCAGTGCAACAAGGCGGCTGTCGCCTAGGCCCCAGGCAAACTGCCTGGACGCCTGGTCGTCACCTAGGCGACGCCTTGACAATTATGGTCACCATCTTTGTTGGATCTTATGGTCTTTTGGATTCCCGCTTGGCCAGCAGCCTCCTCTTGCCCGCCAGCCTCGTAGTTCACCATTCCTGCTAGATCTCAAAGCTCGTTTGGATTGTCACTCGGCCAGCATCCTCATCACCTCCAATCCCATTTGCTTGCTCTCGCACTAGTCACCATCATGCTCTGCCTACCTTGTCCCGCAGCCGCTTGGTCTCCTGCCAGCTAGCATGGTCTGCAACCGCTCGCCACCAACCCTGCTTGGCCAACCTCCTGATCTGCCTAGCTTGCTCGGCTTCTGCCAATTTGCTCCCACCTACAAGGTAAGCAGCCATTTGGCTGCCAGCTTTGCTCGGCCGGCAACCGCTCCACTGATGCCCTCTACAAGGCCAGCGCCCTCCAAGAGGCAGCCCACCTCTCCGGCTATGCTCCCTTAGAGGCTGGTTAGATGAAGAGAAGAGATGTTTGTTAGGGTTTCCACAAACCCTAATTGGATTTGACTTGGTTACCCTTGGATGGGATTCCTTGCTTTGGTTTTAAGCCCATATGGCTTTTGTGATGTATTAGACATGTAAGTCTTGAAGCCCTTTGGACCTTGGATGTTGAATGGGCTTCTTAGCTCCTATCTTTTACACATTTGGGCTTTTGTTACCCTTTAAGGGCTGTAATCTCCCTCCCCCTTTTCTTTTATACATTTATTTACACACTAAAATATATATATATATATATCATTGTAGGATAAAGAAAAGAGATAGAACTAAAAGCCTAAAATCAAAAGCATGACCATTCCAATGTTATATGTTATATTAAGAAAAAGCTACTTGTCACATTTCAATTTCCCTATAAGAAGAATATAACCTTTGCCGTGTCCTTGTGGAAGTTTTTCCAGAGGAAGCATAGGTGTCAATGCACCACCAAGGCGTCCTCTTGCCTTGCCTTTTTTTTTATTTTTTACTTTTTTATGAATTAGATTCCTTTTCTAACTTACCCATTTGGTTGGTGTATATTATTATGGTACATCGAGATACATTGAATCATGGTTTAAAGTATGTTAAAAAAAAAAACCAGAAAAGAAGGTATGATAGAAGTCAACTTCAAAGTGCAACCCTAAACCCTAAGCCCCTATGATTCCAGCAAGAAGCAACTCCTGTGGGCATCCAGTCAAATTTCCATTCTCCTACCCATTGTCCCCCTGCTTGGCCCTTCCTCTAAGGGATTGTTGTGTAACAAGTGCATAATGTCCCCTGGAATGCCCATGGAATTTATCATCAACCTGATGAATTAATTTCAGGATGTAGGACTTTTCATATTAGCGTCAAGCAACTCCGATGACAGTTACCTTCTTCTTTTTCTTATCCTCCTACGGTATCTGTTTTTGTCTCATTTTTCTTCTTCTTTTACTCCTCATATGCTTCTTTTGTCTTACTCTTCTTGTTTTTGTTTATGTTTCTTGTTGTTCCCAAGTTGGCACTGAGAGGGGAGGGGGTGAATCAAGATCTATGAAAATTCTCTCAAGTTTTTCCCACATTGTATCTCAAATTCTACTTTTATGTTCCCCTTCTTTCTGGCACTAGACTCTTGCTAATGGCACCGCTAAATTATACTGCTGCCCAGAGCTAATATAAGCAAAGCTGCCAAGAACTGATATCCACGCACAGATCACTGTTGGCATTCACAACCTCTCACATACGCTGCCTGTCATAACCATTACACTGTCATCACTTCTGGCTCAGACTACACTGGCACTCTCGGCATTGTCTCAGATATGACGCATGCACTTACACACGATCGTATGCACCTCTACCTCACAAGTCACAACCACCATGGGGCCAGGTCTACCAAAGGATACACACCCACTTTGCAAGCAAACACAACAATTCTATTTATGCAGTCATCCACAACACATAATTTATGTGGCTAGGCAGTGCACCTAATCCACAGAGCAATAACCTTTATGGGTTTCATATTTTGCTCAATACTCAACTAGCTTGTGACTACAACATAGTCCAAGTGCTATGACACCTGCCTCAACTTGAGAAAGCACTCAAGCTAGGGTTTCAACCCCTTTACAATGAATATGCTATGTAAAGACAAAAGTCCCCATCGCAATCAAACCCATGCAGTATAGCTACTTTGGCAGTCACATAGCCTAGAACTAGCATAGATGGATACACAAGAAATTACAATACAACACATACAAGGTGAGATGCCTTACAACCCTTGTTTCTCTTGATTATGGTATCCTGGAAAGCTTCTAGGTGGCTGCAAAGATTTTTGGAGATGCTTTGGTAGTGAGAGGATCTCATCTCTCATCTATCTTCTTCTTCCCTCTCTCTCCTTTCTTCTTCCCTTCTTCTTCTCTTTCCTTTTTGCAAGGAATGACCACCACAACTTGTCAAGGAAGCTCACCTCTTGTTCTTCAATCTTCCATTAGGCTATTAACAAACCAAGGATGATGGTAGAAGAGAGATTCAAACACTCAATCAATCATTATAAGCGTTTATAGAGTTTTTCCTCAAAAAGGGGCTTGGGGAGGAGCCTTCATCTCTGTTTTTCTCTCTCAATAGGTAATGCTCAAAAAATGGGGAAGAACCCAATTTAAATCACCTTAAACAGAGGTGTATTGAGAAAGATATGGACTTTTGAAGTTGAGCCTATAAAATCAGCCCATTTGGAATCTTTTATGAAGTTTTGGTGCACTGGCGTAGCACCAGATCGCAGGAGCACTTCATGGCCATTCAATCGGTGCATCAAAATTCAGATCAAATCGGTGCCACACAATTTGAACATGAACTCAGCCGACAGATGAGGATCGATTCTGACGCATATAACTGTGCCTTCTGATGTTGCCAGGCCAGGCGACGTATCGCACTCTTATTGGCGGAGACGTACAAGGTTGCTTTGAGTAGTTGGATTGTAGAGAAAGAGTGGGCACAAAGATTCGACCATTGGATCAGCTTCAATCTCATGTTCAAACACAGAATGAATGACAGCAGTATATTTGGAATCTTTGGGAAACACACTCGATGCATGTGTGGAACACCGCAGCCGCCGAGATTCGGTCAGTGCGCTCAACGAACTAGAAGCCGAGCTGAGGAATCTTTCCGCTCCTATTAGCACAAAAATCATATGGGAACCTTGATGACGTGGATCATGATAGGCCACTCAATTGGGATCAACCAGGTTATCTTGAAATCATAGAGAGGTCCCTACACCATAAAATATCTTTAAAAAAATCCAATGGATTACATGGACGCTTCTGAATTGCTTGATCGGGATCGGATTAGACTTTCAAAAATTGCAGGAAAGCCCCTAGAACTTTAATATTTAATGATCAACCCCTTTAGACAAAAACCACTTACTGAGAGCACTTCCAAATTGGTTTTTGGTCATTTTTGAACCAACCGGACATAAATCGCTGTATCTTTTTCATATGAACTCAGCCCGTGCCAAAACAAGTTGCATTGTGTTCATGACTCAAAGCACTACAATCCTCCAGAACAACCTGTTTTCAGACTCACCCGTGTGAAACGACTAAATCGCCCTTGAAGATTGCAATGATCATAACTCTCTCAATCGAAGTCAAATCAAGATGATTATGGATGCGTTGGAAAGAATAAAACACACTCTATAACTTTCCATACGAAAACAACAGCTGAAATTCCATATAGAATGACCATAAAACCCCCAAAACATATACTGGCCAAAACTGCCGCACCTTGCTTGGAAAATCCAAACAACGACTACCAACACATCCATTGCACACATGCAACCTTTGATACAGCTTTGATCCTAGCCATATCATCAAGTGACTGCACACCGTCATCATACACTACTTGTACACTCTGTACTGCTGCTCTATTGACTGCACTATGTTGACAACAATGACGACATCACACATACATCACATGCACTGTCTACAACATTTCTGTTTCTCTTTCTCAATCTCTTCCCTGAAACTCTCTCTGATTCTCTCCCTCTCTCTCCCACGTCCTCCCCCAAAACTCTCTCTCTGCTTCCTCTTCTCGTTTTTGTTTTTGTTTTTGTTTCATTGGGTTTTCTGTTGCTGTTACTAGTGCTAAAAGTAGCATATATTCATTGGGTTTGCTGTATTGATGTTGCAGTAATGTTGTAATGATGTTGCTAGATATAATGGCGAATTAGTGTATATTCAATCTGTAAACTGTTGCTGTAATGTTGTTGTTAATGCTGTACTAGTGTGCCTAGGCAGTTGCCTTGTCACCAAAGTGCTTAGACGGCCCTCCAACGCCTTGGGTTGCCTAGGTGCTTTAACAAATATGAGTCGAAGCAATCAGGATCTGATAGATCTGATTCATCTGTGTCTTCAATGGAAGGGAAAGGTCACCTCCATTGTAAAACCATATGCAATATGCAAAAAATGCTTCTACAGTTCAACTCCATCACTTTTTTTTTCTTCTTCTTGTTATTGTCGTATTTGTTATATCTACAACTTAACCCTTCCTACTAAACAAAGAAAAAGGAGCACAGAAACAAAGAATCAAAGAGGTAATTCAATCTGCTTGATGTACAGAACTATTTGAGAGTTGAAAGCATCCAACACTAAGAGAAAAGAACATCAAACACTACCAAAAGCCCCTTTTTTTTTTTTGGAGGGGGGGGGGGTGTGGAGGTGAGTATTCAGAGGGTTAACAACCTGGAACTTCACCAAGTAAGAACCATTGGAAAAATAAGATCAACCAGATAACATAACCGCAAGAATGATGAACTGCAAATACCTTTCAAGGTTTTGAATGTATTATTGACATTCCATTCGATCAGGTTCCCAGTTTTTCCGCCTACTGTTCCTGTCTGATAAGCAACTGATGTTCGTTAGACATACCAGATAAATATACATGACATTCAGGAAAACAGAAAAAATACAAACTTCTAGATTAAATTAGAGGCACCAAGAAGTTGGGGAGAACCTTTCTATGGGTAAAGTGCCCCCTTAAACAACATAAATTACCACTACCCTGCTTAATGATTAACAACTAATATGACCTTAGAGTTGAAAGGCAAAGGAGGACCCCATTCAGTTGGGATGTGGCTTTCTCGAGTTGAATTAAGTTGAGTATAGGAATCCAGGCGCCTTGCTTCCAGGTCCCCTCCAACGCCTTGGGTCATCTTGACGCCATAACAACTATGAATGATGCAACTTCTATGTTGCATATAAATATAAAAGAGAGCAACCCAGTGCACGAGGCTCCTGCTACTGCAGGGTCTGGGAGGGGCAAATGTAATGCAGCCTTACCCCCTACTTTGCAGGAGAGGCTGTTTCCAAGGTTTGAACCTGTGACCAACTTATTGATGATAATAATATTAAATTATTTATATTACGTATACTGGGAGACACCTAGGTGCCCCTCCAACGCCTTGGGTCGCCTAATAGTAAATCGCCTTTTCAACTATGGGCTAGAGTCAAACTTGTACAAAGGAAACTATCAAGTTCTCATCAAACAAAAGCAAGAGAGGCAAAGTAATGAAGATACATATTCAGAGGATTAGAACAATTTATAGAGATTGACTATAATGTCATCTTCATGCTCAAAGTTGAGTAGAAGGTTCTCTGTTGTCTTTTCGAACTCCAGCATGCTGCCTTCCATAATAATTAATTTTAAGGACATCATTTGAAGTTTCTACCAATACGGTTAATGTCTTACCATTTGTTTCCTTGTTGGTAAGTTTTAAGATGAAACACGGGGAAACTTTTTTTTTTTTATTTTTTTTTTATTGCTAAATATCTGGTATAACACCCAAGAAGAAAAGAAGCAAAGAAAAATGCCAGAACAAGTGAAGAGTGATGGGGTGAATGTTGCAGACTCTATTAAGGACATCGCTTGTGGCAGCGAGAAAAGACACAAAATAATGGTATAATGGAAGAAATGGCCAAGAGATGGCAGATTAAGAATTGTCTAAATTTGAGTTGAATTTTACTGGCCAGGAAAGATGAAACTGTAAGAAAAATCTGGAGATGCAAAGAAACCAACTTCAATGTGCAAAGTTCTTCAAAACACACATGTACACAAAGACATACACATAGAGGGCATGCCAAAAAACCTACTTTTAAAGAAAGGCTGCTAAGCTGGATCAAAGGGCTTAGCTTCCACCAAGGCCTGATAGTGCCGGGATTGGTAAGGAAGAAGGCTATACTCTAAAGACACAATACTGTCTGAAGTCTAAACAATTAAGGATTCATAAGAAAAATTCAGTAATCGTGTCAATAAATTTAGATGCATACTAAGAAACTAAAAGTCATATAACATTCACAACCGAAACTCATGCATAAAATAAAAAAAATTAATAATAATAATAAATTACAACCAATGTTTGAGATTTCGGTTTTCAACATTGGTTTTGATCCTAGACAAAACCGAAATATTTCGGGTTTCAACCAAAATTTTGAATGTTTCAGCCCATTTTGTTGGGCCATTTCGGTGGTCAAATCAAATGGCCATATTTTGGCCTAAAACTTTAGGGAAACCCAAATTAAATATTTTTAAAAGATTTTTTTGGTAGAAATTTTTTAAACATATTGGCTTTAGATTGAAAATGCTTCCAAAATGATAGTTTAATTTTGTACCCTAGATTGGTAGTATACATCGTACCCTACTGTATACGACCTCAGATATAGCCTATTCCCACACATAATTTAGTGTTAGAATGCATTAAATTCAATAATTACAACTAAAATATGCATTATAGATGAAGAAAAACCATTTAATTTTACAAAAGGTCAAAGTGTTACAAGTACAAGTGTACAACCAAGGTTAACACACCCATACGAAACCTTTTACAACAAAAAAAACATTCATGATGGATTACGAACATAAACACGAAGAGATTGCATGAAAAAAAAAATCTATAACTAAATAGAAAAATTTATAGACCGCCTTTCTTGTTATCAAATTCTTTTTCATTCAGAAGATAATTGTTGTCTCATAGCGAATCTAATAAACTAACGGGCCTGCACTTCCTATTGACTTGGGAGTAGAACGGGTGCTCCCTCATCCCTTTGAGAACAGGACAGGGCAAGAAAAGGGAAAAAAAGATGGTTGGAAGATTGAGAAAGTGAGGGCATTCAGCGCCAGGAGGAAAAGACAAGCCTATGAACAAAGAGGAGGCTTTGGGGACACCCTTTAGTAGGTGGGGGAGAAGCGGAGGGCGGAAGCTATAAAAAAAAAAAAGACCTCAGTGGCTTGGCTCTGGAGCATGACTATACAAATTGGGATCGCTGGTGGAACTCTGACAATACTGGTCTTTAATTTCTGTTTAGTCTCAGTTGTTGGTCAATCATTATTGTTGTTAATTTCTGATCGCTATTCGGAGTTCTAAAATTCTGTCAATCGAATTCTGCAATTCTGGAAATTTGATCTAGAATACCAATCACAATAGGATTCCTTCACATCTCAAAACCAGCACACCTGATTCAGACCAAACTTGACAGGATTTCCTATCCAGTCAAAGATCAGCCTTTGACCATAAAATTTGGCCAATCTGACCTGTGCCAACTAAGATATTTGAGTTTCTCTTTGCTGGTTTGGTTCTTACCTTCCTGCTATTCTTGCTTTTCTTGTGGTTTCTTAATCCTAAACCCCTTAGGTACCTAGAAACCCACTAGTAATCCTCTCTATTAAGCATCAGAATAAAACCTTTTTTAATCATCAAACTGTCTATCCTGACCAATTAGTCAATCAGGGATTAAAAAATGCCATGAATATAACATAGTAATATTGACACTTTAGTCCACTTAACCACTGGTAATCGCAGACATCCAATATGGTTCCAATGGAGATTACTTCCAAAAGGCTGGATCAAATTAAACTTTATGAAACCACAAATGGAAGCCCAAGCAATACTGCAATTAGAGGATTTCTACACAATGATCCATATTTTTGCCGCTTATTTTGCCAGTTCATTGGCAGGTAAACAATGGTGATACCAGAAGCTTGGGCAGCACATGACATCATTTTGCTTGCACATTCCCTGGGAATATAAAAAGCCCTATATTTAAGATGGCTCACAAGTTATTATTGGAACATTGATTAATAATTGTCAGAATAGGTTTAACCACAACAAACCCTCTAGAATGCGCATTCCATGAACAAACAACCACGTTTGGAGGCCAGTGAAATAACCTAGAGGGAAGGTGAATACGTTATGCTAGTGAAATTTAAAATCTTTTCGAATTCCCCAAGTGTGATTGTAAAAAGAAATGCGGAATAAAAACAAACAATCACACTACACCAAGATTTATAGTGATTCGATTCAACTTGAGTCTAGTCCACTCCCTACAAGTTCCACTTGTAAGGTATTCCACTAGCTCTCCCTTTCAATACAGTAGGCAGGGAAGAAAACCTTTACAAAATCTTGTTTAGGACAAGAGTATCCTTACAATCTCCTTCAAGGCAGAGAGGCACCTTTTACAATCCCGCTTAACGGTGGAGAAACACCTAACTCTTTTAAGGATAAGAAGATCCTTATACAATCCTAATTACAGTCTAGGAAAATGTAAAAGCAACAATTTAAATAAGTGGAATAGAATTATTCGAGTTTACCTCGTGCGGTGCGAGCAAAATGAATATGCAAAGTGAATGACTGAATGCACCTTTTGTAGTCTCCCTTGAGTATAGAAAGGTGAAGGAGACTTTACTACAATCTTGAGTTCTTGAAGAACGTGTTTGACTTCAGTCCGTGAACTCAATAAAATAATGGTTGATCCTCACAAATGACTTTGATATGATTGCTAAAAGCTTTCTTAATTGTTTTTTATTAAAGTCATCAGTGGGGCAGAGACTAGGCTTAATTAGGATAACAAAATCACCCAACTTGGAAAGAGAATAATCTCTAACGGATAGAAATTTTCTCAACCGGCAGTTGCCGCTTCCAATTGGCAATTGCCGCTTCCAAGTCCAATTGTATAAAAGTAGCCGTTAGACTCAAAATATAGCCGTTATATAGCCGTTGGGGGTGTTTAAAGGTGAACCGGCAGTTGCCGGATGCCCTCTGTAGGCTAAATCAGAGAGGACCATTTGATCCGGCAAACCGGTTCAATTTTCAGTTAAATCCAGTAATTGCCGGTTCCATCCGGTAATTGCCGGATGGTCTCTGTTACCATTCTCTTATGAAAAAAACAGATCACAAAGACCAAGCGGTAGTTGCTGCTTCGATCCGGCAGTTGTCGGTTGGTCTCTGTTTTGTGTTTTGACTGCCCAGCAGTCACACAAAGAGTGTCCAATGCCTTAGGTTGTTTCTTATGTCTTTTCTAACACTAAAATGCATGAGTGTAGTGCGTGTTAGTGTGTGTAAATTACAACCTAATCTAGAGGTCTTCAAGTCTTTAATTCTTCAAGTCTTAAACTCTTCAAGTCTTCTAATCTTCAACTGTTCAAGTCTTCTAGTCATCAATTCTTCATGTCTTCAACTTTTCAATCATGCAACTAGAGTCTTCCTTTCAATCACTTTATGCCATATCACGTCTTGAGCTTCAATGGGTGTACGCTTATATCTTGAAATCAAGTGTCTTGGATGTGGTCCTTTACACGACACTAGAAAGATAGCTATTAGAGTATTACTTGTTTGTTATCATCAAAACCATTATGGAGAGGGATATTCCCAACAGCCAGGAAAGGGATCAAATGGAATTTTGGTAAAATGAAGCTAAAACATGGGATAGACCAAAATAACCCCAATGATGCTTTCTTCCTCCCTCTAGAAAAGGCATAAAGGGGCACTCTTAGAATAATAATTCCAAACATCCCACCAGCTTATGTGTTACACTGCTCTACATAAATAATTTCATTCTATTTAGGATATCTTCAATTAGTATATCCATAAACTTCCACAAGTAAACATAAGGATTCCTCTTACTATAAAAGTGTAACTAAAATTTCCTAAATTGCCTATCACTATTCATTCTCTATTAATGTCTCAGATATGCCTTCTTCCCTTAAAACCTTTTAAAACATCTATCCAACAAAATAGGTGAGCACACAGTGATAGGGAAAACTACGGTGAGCAATCACTATTTGAAGTTTACATCTAAGTTACTAGAGTTTCATCCTAAAATAATATTGAAACCTATATTTCTTTAGGGGATCAAGTGAGTCCAGGATTCAGATTTGAGACCACAACAACACTTCGTCTGGTGCAATGGAAAAAGCTCAGGTAGCTAGTGAAAAGATGCAGGTTTGAGTCCAAAACACCACTTCGTGCAATGTTATCTATCCTCTACATTAGAAAGGCACGGTACTGAAGCCCCCCCCCCCCATCTCTCTTAAAAACTCCTATCTTTTTTCTAGAATCCATTCCGGTTTCAAACGTGAACAACATGGTAATGTACTGTAGACCAAACATGATTCTTCACTATTTTTATGTTCACCACTTATTTTATTTGGGAACACAGGAATAAAACCGAATTCAGTGATCAAAAACCAGATCTGCATCAAACAGTCAAACAGATTGAGTTTTGGATATCATTCGGGACAACAAGTTTTGAAACAGTATCACAATCTGATTGGAGGCAACTAAGTATCACACCAAGCCCACACCAAAACACAAACACCATTATCATTACCAGTGTCAAGGACACAAAGGGGAAAACATCAACATGGGCTCTAGGTATTTTCTCATATGGAAAATGTCTATTAATGGAAGCTAATTTCTGTATGACAGGAAAAGATGGTGAGGCCGAGGCAATAGGGTTGATGCAAGGGCTTACCAAGGCACAAGCATGGCGGGTGGAGATAGATGAAGTGTGGAGCGATGCGAAGGAGATTGGTTGGCTACTTCAAAACAATCATGCCCCTTTACTTAATCTTTGGCCTAGAACTTTGATAGCAGTATGTACAGAATTAGATCAACTCCGTATTTACCCTAACTTCTGTTTGACATCTAATACTAGGCATATGGGAGACCTAAAAACTCTAGCCTTGAGGCATTATCAAAAAAAAGTATCAGTCAATGGTGATATAGGACTCTTAATTATTAATCTAATTTTCCTTTTAAATAAAAAAAAAAAAAAAAAGTCAATTTTTTACACAAATATAATTTATTTTTGAAATAATAATTTTATGGAGGGATCTACGCTCTGCCGGTGTGAGAGGGTAAGTACACACTGCTTTTCCCAATAACTTTCTACTTCTTTTTAGCAGCTATATCAGTCATTTTTGTGCATTGCACGGATTTACTGCTTATTACTGTGCATAACGAACTGTATCCCATTTTTCAGTACATCTATTAATCTCTGTCACAGTAGAAGCACAGAGTTGCAAGCTGAGCAAAAGATCCTTATAAAGCGTGTACCGAACCAAAGAGCACCCTTCTCATAGCATTAGCAGGACTTCAGAAACTCGGAGGATGAACAACCATCAACATAGGCTAAAGTAGTCACCTAAACTAATGTACAAATCAAATTCACAAATCTTACGACTAGAACACTCTCAAAAACACAAAATCCCCATGCCGAGTAATTGTTCAGAGCATCAAAAACTACAGAAGACCAAGAATTGACGAGATTCTAACAAACAGAAATGAGAAACTTTTACCTCAAAGTTCATTTTAGCCAGCAGTACTTACAGAAAAAGCCAGTACGACACCTTCAAGACCAGTCTTTGGAACTACAATCTGAATATCGAAAAGTAAGGCCTTAAAAAATAGAAACCAAAAGGAACGGGGAAAAAAAAAAAAGCCAAATTTGGGTGAAAACATGATCATTAGGGTTCCAGAAAGGAAAGAGAGGTTTACTCACAACGAAACGTTCGTGAGGGATTCTTCGACTATCTAACCGGCCCGTGACCGCATCGCTGAAGCTTGATAGAAGCACTACAATCGAATACCAATTCGACGCCACGAATGTAGCGAAGAAAACCCCTAAACGGAAGAGAAAGATGGAAGGAACGTGGGGAGGGAGTGAGCAAAACCTGTATTATTGCGAGAAAGAGGAGAATTTTGATACCGGAGAAGACGGAGACGAGGAAGAACACACAGAGAGTGAGAGAGAGAAAGTGGAGGGATGGAGGAGGAGAGAAGAGGGAGTGAACGAGCAACGTTGCAGAGGGAGAACGAAGAGTTGCAGGAAGGAGAGAGTTGGGAAGACGAAGCCGGATCGGAGCTGAATTGAGCCGGATCTGAGCCGAGCGAGACAGAGAGGAAAGGTTAGGATCGGTTGCTTGAGAGAGAGAGAAAAAGAGTTCGAAGCTTTCAAGTTTTTAGCAGAGCCGCCACGCTTACGGAGCGTTTTTGAGTTCCCTGGAGCAGTTGACGCCTTTGTCGACGGCTGGACGACGCCATCTCTTATTTTCTGACTTGTTTTTAATCTTAGCAATTTTTAGAGAGTGAAAGAGATAGTTGGAAGTTTGTGATTGGTGGCTCGGCTGATAACACCACGTGAGCGGTCGGCTAGGAACTGGGTTTGTTTTCTCCTGATTTAGAAGCCCACACCAAACTGCTGCATTCACACAAGCCGATCGATAATAGTTAATAAATTCGCGTATAACACATGAATTTTTGTCGTATCCGAATGTTTAAATCAAAAGGTTATAATTTGGGATATTAATTCTAAAAATCCATATTATATACGTATTTTATAGGTACTTTAATATGTTTAGTTTGAGATAAAAATAATAATAATAATAATCTCAAAAATCAAAACATCACTTTTCCATTTTTGTAAGTTTCTGAATTTTGAGAAGAATGTGAATGACACATATCTCACTTTTTTATTTTATTAATTTTAATCCCTCTTTTCATATTACCTCTCCCACTCTCCTTTGTTAATATCCTTTATTTAACTTAATCTCAAATTTGTCCCAAATCAACTAATTAAATACCTTGTGTCCACCCTCTTACTCTTATTCATTAGCCTATTAAATTTACTTAATTACAATTTCGTCATCCAATTTAAAATCTTACCTTAATAACAAATATATATTATTACAATTTAAGTATTGAATAACTGATCAGGCCTATATGTGATTTGATTCTGATTTTAGAGTTTTTGATCCACATCAGTATAGGTTGGTATGGAATTATGGATTTTCTTGTTTGCTAAGATAATATCAATGATGATATTTTAATTAGTTAAATGATTATTATTATTATTACTATTATTATTATTATTACTATTTTGATAAATATATGTTATTATTTGCTACGATAAAAAAGTGTTGATGAATCACCTATCAACATTGGCTATGCTAGACATGATTAAACTTAATTAATATTATATATAAAAGATAATGAGAGAGAGAGAGAGAGAGAGAGAGAGAGATGATTCTCAATTGAAAAGCTAGATTGGATTTAGGTGTTTATGAGAGAATGGAATATTAGAATTTAGTTATAAACAACTAGTTTTAGTTCATTCTCAATGGCAAAATAAACCCGAAATTTTGCTTCCGAATTTTTTGCATTGTAACCGTATTAAACACGTGTTAACTATGTACAGTATCATTGTCATCTGCGTTTTATTACGTCGGATTTTTGAAAAGTATTATTTCCGTATGGACCGTTTAATTGCCGTACGTAACAATTCCCGAACTTACTAACTATGATCGATAGCCCAATATCCCTATGTGTATGGGCGCAAGGGTCGAACGATCAGGGAGTATTTTTTTTTCTATTAAAAAGATAGGGAGTGCGATTCGAGTCTAGATTGAGTCCTCGTACGTGAATGATTCTTGAACTGTATTTGATCAACATTTGGACTCCACTCAAAATAAAAAATCAATTAAAAGAAAGAGATTAAGTGGAGTCCAAGTATAGATCAAACAACATATGAGAATCATTCTCATACGAGGACATGATCTATACTCGAGTGATTTACTACTTTTAGTTTTCAACAACTTATATTGTATCTGTTTCAATCTCATATTATTCCTCACGATCGCAGAAAGGGTTTTTTCAGGACTGATTACATGCTATTTTGTTTGGAAACATAGGAATGAAATTGCATTTTCAAATGCAAAGCCAAACCCGACTGGATTCCTGATGAATGCGAGATACTGGTTAAATGAATCATGTACTTGCAATCTTAAACTGAGGACAACCCCCTCTCTCCTGCTAGACTTATCCCACAACTAGAATCAAATAGTACTATTATAATTGTTTCAACTTTTACTAGCAAAGCTTCAGGAATGATTGGATGGGCCAGTTGTTTATT
The DNA here is from genome assembly GCF_013358625.1 of Macadamia integrifolia. NCBI lineage: Eukaryota > Viridiplantae > Streptophyta > Magnoliopsida > Proteales > Proteaceae > Macadamia > Macadamia integrifolia. The sequence goes on along the minus strand of NC_056561.1, from coordinate 19,502,752 downwards.
CAGCCAAAATACTTATTTTTCCTTTTTGTCTAACTATGTGTTGACAGGAGACCACATTGAGGCAAGCTCAAGGGCTCTACTGTATGGATTGAAGAAGGCAAAGGAGATCGGATGGTGGGTGAAGTAAGTGTGGACGGACGCTAGAGGTTTAGAATTTTTTTGGAATACTAGTACCAAATTGTGGCTGTACAGTTTAATCCTGATCATTTTTTGTTTAAGCTCAGGTCTACCAACGATTTGGTACTTTTTGTAAAAAAAAAATTAAAAAAAAAAATAAAAAAAAATTATCAGTTTGATTTTCTACTGATTTTTAATAAATTGAACCTAAATCTGTTTTTGGTGGGGTTCGTTTGATCTGGAATTTGAATAATAGGGTTGAATGTTGATCCTCCCTTGTCAAGGATCGACAAGCCAACGAGCCAATCTCAACCGCACAATTCTACTGGGCCATGCATGGGAAGTTATACCATCATGGGCCCACATATTTTGCTCCATGAAGCTTGGCCCAACTTCTCAATTTCTTTGCTCAAAATATCACCACTTGAAAAGTAATAGGAAAACAAATCTAAGGAGTTACAAAATGTTCTTCCAGATCTTACAGATAATCTAATGTTCTCACTTGTTAGGTCACAAGCCCAGGCCCAAAATGGCCAAAGTGAAATGGAGTAAAGGATGACTGATTCAATCTGCAACTGTTGGAATGAGATCAAATGGTTGAGAGTCACCCTCACTTCAACTGCTCCCCCGACCCCTTCTTCCTCCTCTCCTCTTTGTTTTCCAAATTTTATCAAAAGGGCTTGGAAGTATTTGGTATGGAATTTTTTGTGGAGGGAGAGGAGGAACCCTACAAGTAACCAAGTGGAAATTATAATAGTAAGAATTTGATTAGACTAATCTAAGGATTTTTATTAGAGAATTAAGGAACAATCAAAAGAAGAAAACATATATTAATTAAATCTATAGAAATACAAAGAGGGGGTGGGTATCACCATAATCCGGCAATCTCAATCTGCGTCAAGTCCAAATTTGTGGGGTTATCGCCTGATGTCATCGGTAATCGGTGATTAATGGCAAGAACCCTGCAATTGAGGTGGCTTGTAACGTTGCCATGGGCCATGGCCAACCTGTATAGACATGAATAAAACTGGTCTCAACTTACATTATATAAACGGTTTAGAGAAGCACCTCTTGATGTGGTGGTGGCTGATAATAAAGCGTTGGCCTAAGTCCTTTGAAGGTTACTTGTTGGACTCTCTTTCCCATATTCATCCTATAATTCTCGGAAAAAAATCGTCTGCAATTCCGATCTCGTACAATTCCGTGCAATACCACCTTCAGGCGGTGACACGTGTATTGATACTAATACAATGGTCCAGATCTGATTTAAATGCCTTTTCACTGATTTAATGTTTTATTAGTTGTACCAGATCTGGGCCATTGTATTGGTATCAATACACGTGTCACCGCCTGAAGGTGGTATTACACGGAATTGTACAAGATCGGAATTGCAGACGATTTCAACCCTATAATTCTCCCCACACCCTTCTCCTTGCCAGCCTTTCCTATTTGGAGGTGGGAGGCCACCCCTGACTACCCTCTTGGGCTGCTATGGCCTTGGGCCCCCGATAGGAATGACAAGAAGAATAAAATAAAATAAAATAAATATATAAATTTACAATGGCCCAATTGTTTGTTTAGCCAATTTTTCAGAAAACCATGGCTTTTTACGGCCCAGCGTGTTTGGCATATCTGGTTCAAACAATAAATCTTGCTTAAGAGTAATTCCAACTTGAACCTCCTATACATAGATTTAGAAAAAATAAAACGGGAGACGAACTCTGTCGGTTTGGCGTAAGATCGTCTAGACATAGTTAGGCATGAAAATATCCAGCTGTGGTGATGGTAGTTGGGTCTTTTCACACTAAGCTGTGTTTGGACATTTCCTAAGCCAAACCGATAAGATTCTTTTTCTCAAAATAAAATTAAGAAGAGGATTGAACATGTTGTCAGCTTTTGATAATCTTTTTACTAAACATAGAGCAATCCAAATTCATTAAGAAAGTCTGAGGAGTAACTACTCCGTAGGAAAGCAAAGTTACAAATCCGATGGTTGAATCCACCAGACCAAAAAAAAAAAATTTGAAGCTGAAAAATGAGCCTCCTTATCAAAAACACGTGGGAGAAATCCAAAACAAAAAACATTCCCAAATTTGAAAGTAAACATAAAATATCATCCCTAATTTTTTGGGAGATTAGTGCAGCAACCCATTGCCATAGTCTCCACTTAAATTGAAGATATACAAATGAAAAATTGAACCTGGGACCATGTGCCTATTTACACAATCTCCAATTTGTCCTAATCATTTGGGTAACCCACGGATGGGTAAGGACACCAGTCAACCCTTGCAAATACAAGAGGGCAAAGAGTGTTTTTTCTAAAGAAAGAAATATAGAAGATGAGACATGTTGAGCACCTTGGTGGTGAGCCAAGCCTTTTCTCTTCATTGTTTTATGATCATCTCACGAGTCCTTTTTTCAACCTCGTATAAAAAGGAGAAAAGAAACCTAATAGGTAGCATGACCTTTACGTCGAGATTCAGGGAGGGGCGAAATGACTATCCTACCCCCATGAAAATGAAAATCCTAATGTTGTTGATGTTTCGGCATGTGTCCCCATTGGTCTCCACGTTGGTGGATGGCAAACTGCACACCTTTTAGGGACCCTCTCCCTTACCAAAAAAAAAAAATGTGACATCTACACACATATACAATGAGGGGAGAAATAACTTCACCCCATATCAGAAAATCCCACGTTATTGATGTTTCTAATAGTGTCCTCATTGGATTGAGGAGCAGTGCGTGGCAACCTTAAGTCATTGAAGCGAGTGCCTCCTGAGGCGGTATTGGAATCCTAAATTCCATCCGACATTGGTGGGTCCCACCAGAAACTGAAACCTATCCTTGAAAGTTCCAATGATCTGATGTGTCCATGTCTACTGCCAGGTTGGTTGGTAATGAAGAACTCAGTCCCGGTTGGTTCTACCAAGTCTTCAACAGTTTTCTCTTTTGGTAATACTCTTCAACAGTTCAACTCCTTAATTAATTAAGGGTTTAGAAAAATTGGACATGGCGTTTGATCTCTTCAAAATCAGGAGATAACAGAAAAGGGATCATGATAGATGATGAGCAGAAGATGAGCAGAGACTTACTTGTAGAGGAAACTCTGGTCATGGAGACCCACCACCAACGCCGTAGCTCCAATCGCTCTGACCAGCGAAGCAATCGTCCGCCCCTCTTCATCACCTTCCCTCACCACAATCTCCACCTTCGCCTGGAAATCCACAGACACACATATATATAAATTGAATAGAATCAACCCAAAGAGAAGAAATTTAAATTGAAACTGCAGATAGAGTAGTACACCAAAAACGGTGGCATCACAGAGATCTTTGAAAGAAAGAGCCAATTGAAAGCCTCTCAATCGGAGGAGCCTCTGCTTCTTCTTGTTCTTGCTGTTTCTTGATTTTGAAGAGGGGAAGACATGAAGTAGAGTCATCAAATCCCCATAACGAAGTAAGTTGCGGAGAGTCCATTGAAGTGCGGTTCGAGCTGCATCCACATCTTCCACTACTACCACTATCTTCCTCATCTCCATGTCTTTTCCTCCTCCTCCTCCTTCCTCTGTTAGTCGGATTTGGTCAAGGTGAGGGTGTTGGGTATGGGTCGAGTAGGGTTTAGTGGGTAGAGTTAAGGGAAGGCCTTTCTCTTTCGTTGAATTTGTTTCCTCGATGTGTCCCATCTCCAGGCTTCTGTGGGTGCTATCTACGCGATGGCCTACATGGACAGGATCTTAGTAGAGAATGGATAGAATATGACCCATAAGAAAAAAGGGAAAAGAACATGGGTTGAGCTAGGATGATAGTAGTCCTAAATTATATTATATTATATTAATCATAGTTAAAATCAAGATCGGGTTGGGTTAGGCCGGGTTGACCTAGGCCTAGGTCTCAACCCAAGCCCAACTCTACCCTACCCCAAGGTTGGTGTTTTCAATCATAACCCACCCTCAGGGTTAGAAATCTTAGTCTAGAGTCTAGACCCTATTTGGTCTCAAGACAGGACAAGGTAAGTTCGGGTCATCAAGGCCAAACTTATACCCCTAATTTCTACTCCTTTGGATTGAGACTGCTTCAAGCCCAACGTAGTAGAAGTATGGGAATGATCTTGGGTTGTCAGGCATTTGTGTGTACTGAAATTCACCTTCCCCATCGACAAATTGCTTCTTATTTTTTATCATCCAGGGAGTGAGAAATCGAGAATGAGAAAAGGTCGAGATTAAGGCACCATTTGATAATGTTTCGTTTCTGCCATTTCTGCGTTTTCTTATTCCTAGAAATGAAGAAACAACCTAGAAAGCGTTCGATAAAGTTGTTCCGTTTAACCCGTTTCTAGAAACATAAATCAAAATTTATTCATATTTACAATTCTAAAAACGACTTTGACGAAACAAGTTAGACTTGTTTCATCGTTCGTAGAAACAAATTTGAGAGAGAGAGAGAGAGAGAAAAAAAAAACCGTTGTGCTCGATAAATCTCTCAACTATTTAAACCTAAAAAGAGGCAACCGAACTTTCTCTCCCTTTTGGGCATCTGATGATATTATTGGGTTTTTTAGTGACATTATGTTTGCAAAAAATGTTTCGAGAAACAGGTTTATCAAACACCAAAAAATCCGTTTTTGTTTCCGAAAACATGAAAAACCGTTTCTACTATTTCTAGACACGGAAACAATAGAAACATTATCAAACGGTGCCTAAGAAACCTATACAGATGGTGACTTCCCGTACTGTTTCAAACATAGTGGCTTACAAGGTATTCATTTTCCATTAAGAAACCTCTTTGTAGATAAGATTCTATTATGCAAACCAATTTGAAGTCACTGACACACTCTCTCCTCCTCTTCTTATCCCTTTTTTCATTCTTGAGAATGTGTTATAGGTAGGGGTGTCAAAACCTAGCCCGAACCGATAAAACCGACCAAAACCGATCGATAAAACCCAAATCGAACCAAACTGATCCTTATTGGATTGGTTTTGGATTGAGGTATACTGGGATCGGCTGAAAACCGATCCCAACCAAACCGAATGAAACCGATAAAAAAATAAATGATTTTTGAGATTATAAATTGGTGAATTGACCATCCATTTTTTACAATATAAGTGAGAAAATTTTTTATTGTAAGGGAAATTGTTACAAATCATTGAATATTAGGTTTCAAAATTAGTTATCTTTCCCTTACAATGATAAACCATGATTTAATCATAAATTTAAAGTGTGTTTTTCGTCAAATCTTGTCACTATAAGTTATGAATGTAAAATTCATTATGGTTCAAGCCCAATAATAAACCAATCTAAACCGGTATTAGCCCAATATTGAAAAATTGAAATAAACTGAAATCAAATCAGACTGAAACCTACTGAAAATCGAAGTTCCTTAATGGATTGGTTTTGGTCTCCGTCATTCCTAAACCGAAACAAATTTAACCCGATAGAAACCAAACCGAACCGTCCAATTGACACCCCTAGTTCTAGGATTTATGAAACCCTAGGTTGTGTTTGGTATGCATTCCCATTATGAGAATGTGCATTTCTATTATGAAAATATATAATGTGTTCTTAACTGAGAATAAGAATATTGTTTGGATAAAATGTTTGTTTAAAATGCATTTTTAATGTGAGAATGCTCAGACATTTTATCAAACACCTCATGGGCAGAATCTCTTTGGTGAAAATCCCAGACAATATCACATCAATAACTCATAAGAAAAAATATAAAATTTTGATTGGTTTCTTAGTTATTATTGCTTACATCAAACCCGTAAAAATCGTCAGATTCTAGGGTTTTGGATTCGAGAGGAGATCTTAAGGAGAAAAATATAGGGATTTGGGGCGAGAGAAGCAATTTTTATAAAGAGAAAGAAAAGTATATTTTGGAGATTTGTAAGAATGAGACGCAATTCCTTGGGAGAGAAGGTGCCTTTCATAAGATTAGTGATGAAGCTATTTTCATCGGAGCTGTGCCAAGAGCTAGAGAATGGAGAATGCAAAATGGAGAATGGAAAAATATCCCATTTTAGAATGGGCTGCATTCTTGACTGTGTTCTAGAATTTTGAGAATGGAATGCTTACCAAACAATGTTTTCAACAGTCCAGAATGTGTTTTTATTAGGAGATTTAAAATATAACTGCAAGCACACGGATCAGTGTAACTATGGGTCGAACACAGGGAGAGCAGCCACTTTATTTTTGACTTATTTTAATCATGCGAAAGTGAACCGATTAATGGTTGCGATCTAATTGTCAGTCAACCATTTGGATAATATATCCAAATCCATTCCTCCCTGACTGAAAGGAATTCCTAGGAATCCAACGAATAAAGTAAATAAGACCAATATAAGTAGAGCCAGTAGATAGTATTGTCCGATTCGTGAGGATAGGGAAAAGTATTTTTACTCCCAAAATGAGTATTAGTAATAAGGGGTCACGGCATGCTTCTTACATTTCCATCAATCGGATAGAAAGAGTAGGGGGCGAATGTAGCCAAGTGGATTAAGGCAGTGGATTGTGACCTGCCCTTGGGAGGCGAACAACAGCTGGAAATAGCTACTAATACCCCGTAGGCTGAGGAGCAAAAGGAGGAATTCGCCCGGATGATCCACATCTCCGGGTCAGGCGCTAATGAGCACATTGAACTACCCATGTGGCTGAGAGCCCTCACAGCCCAGGCACAATGACGCAATTATCAGGGGCGTGCTCTACCACTAGAATGTCTCCATTGCCGGATAAAATGATCTTGTCAGTATCGGTATAAATGATCTTTCCCTCACGTTCCGCTATAACGAAAACCCCCGAGTCTAAAGCCGCTTGGTGTTTCAACCCAGT
>NC_056561.1:19449068-19495791 GCF_013358625.1 Macadamia integrifolia | reverse complement strand
GTTGCTAAAAGTAAAATTCGGGAACAAGAACCAATTTTGGATTTGCCCAAGATCTTTGGAATTCATTTATTTCTTTTAGGGGTGGCTCGTTTCGGGTTTGGCGCCTTCAACAACTCATATACACTAAGATCTAAGTCTTATCCATTTATGGATGGAGCTTCAACAGCAGCTAGGTCTAGAGGGAAGTTGTGAGCATTACGTTCATGCATAACTTCCATCCAGGTTAGAAGGTGATGATACAACCCCAAGTGTTACTTACACGCCTTGACTGTGTTCAACTACGGATTTGTGTTTGAAAATTGAAATTTATGTTTTGCAAGCCATGGTACTAATACCTAAAGCAGTGAACCAAAATACCTATTACAGGCCAAAGCAGCTAGGGAGGAAACTGTAAAGAGCGAGAATTGTTGAAACTAGCAATATTGGAGATTCAATCGCCAAATAACCATGGGCACTACGATTTATGTTTAATAAAAAATGGCTTAGGTGGATGTCAACAACGGTTCCACTACAGAACAAACTTCCATAAATTCAGAGACTTGAGAGTGGAACAAAAGGCGGGAAGGACTCAATGTCTTCCGAAAAAGCGATGTAGCAATATTGAAAAAGACAACTATCTATTTGCAAGCATATTTGGGTGGAATCCAATATATGACGGGGTTGCCTGATATTGTAATCATCGTTGATCAGCAAGAAGATGACTTGGGGGGGCGGTGATTTAGTAGCGGTAGGCAGCAAAGTCGCTTTGTTACCTATTCCATTAGGAACTGCAGATTTTTTGGTACATCATATTCATGCATTTACGATTCATGTGACCGTATTAATACGCATTTACGATTCATGTGACCGTATTAATACTACTGAAAGGTGTATTACCTTGACACCAAAGAAGAGTTCGACCTAATGCTTTATTTCTGTCCTAGTTGATCCTGATTTGACATTAGAAGTATATTGATTGTTCCCCAATAACCCTTCAAGTTTGCCTACTACGGTACCAGCGTGAATATGATCTCCACCAGATATAGTACATGAATAAATTCAAATGGTTTTGTACACCAGATTAAAAGGTCTGGTATTATTATTACTGATTGGTAAAATCCATATCTGTAGAAAAGAAATAAATATAGGAGAAAAATTCTTTATATGGTAAAAAATTCATTTATCTCGAATATTTCACAAGAAAAAGAAAATTTTAAATACGCAAGCCATGCAATCAAAATTAAATAAATAAATAACTGAAAATAAACAACCCACGCAATTAAAAAGCAATGAAGAAAAAAAAATGTTGAAATAAAAATAAAGTAAAAGAAAGGGGATAAAGCTAGAAAGACTCACAAGTAGGTTTCTCTCTTTAGCCCGAGGGATGCATCATAATATGAGCTTCCCTACTTGACCAGAGAGTCACTCTTACAAGGGTTACTCTACTTGGCTTTAGGGAAAGGGAGGCAATTAAAATAAAAACAATAAAATGATGGTTCTATGGCTAGGAGGGGCAAAGCCAACACATATACTAGTCATGAACCTTGGGGAAAAGGGAAAGCAATAATGTAACGACTGAAATTAAAATCCTAAAGTAAGAAAGAAAGGGTAGTCAGAAGAGGCAATAAGAAGGGGGAGAAAAGACTATTGAAGAAGCTTACTTACCTGAATCAATGCTTGAATTTGAAAGCTTGGGTGATTTGAGATATTGCCAACCTTAAAAACTAGATCTGGAATGAACCAAATTTGAAATTTCTAGGCTTGGAGAAAACAAATCTTGAAAAGAAAACTGAACTTGAAAAAGAGATGCTCCATGGCTCGTGATCTTATCACCTAGATCTATAACTTAAAAATTACAACTCAATTGCTTAATTCATAAACATAAAAGGCTAAATAAAAATAAAAGACTGATTGCATTAATTGAAATAAAAAGCTATTACAAAAGTGATTAAAGCAAAAACAAAGAAGAATTAAAACTAAAGAGATGGAGAGAGAGAGCAACTAAAAAAAAAACCTAGAAGAAGAATGAAGTAGAGAGGAAGAGAGAGACCACCCTTTAGAGTTTTGTGGACTCCCTTTTATAGGGAATAGGAGAGAGAGGAGGACGTCCAAGGGTGGATCCCCTTGGACAATTTTGTGGTGAGGTGGAGGAGAGAGAAGAGATAAATGAATAAGAAAAGTAAAATACCAAAAAATTAGAACAATGTTAAGACTTAAGAGTGAGGGAAAATGGGATTTTCCAAAATTTGGAATTTAAACAAGATTGGGGTCATGTTTCAATAATAATTACCAAATCAAAAAAACAAATTTTAAATATTTATCTCTCTCATTTAGGGTAGATATATTCGAAAAAGCAAAGCAATATTATATGAATGATTGAAACAAAAAAAAAAATTAAATTAAATAATATAGAATTCTCAAATTAGTTTGGTAATCTGAAGTGGGAATAACTTTTAGGTTTTCTTTTGATAAAGGAAAATGAACTTTGTCCTGAAGGGTAGCATACAATAGTGCTTCTCTTAGTCTGTCTCTCTACTCTAATGAAATGATATATTTGCCCATTGTTGCGGGAGAAGAGAGACTAACTCAGGGAGAAAACTTTGATTACTCCAAGAAAATGGGAATCTCTATTATATCCTCAATTGCTCTCTCTCTCTCTCTCTCTCTCTCTCTCTCTCTCCCCCCAGTCTGGCATTGCCTACGCCCAGATACATGTGGGTGCAAAGGACATACAACCCACCCACCCCTTGCCCTGAAGATGCTCCCGCGTGCCTTTCCATTTTCCCCATGCACTGGTGTAGACAACACTAGACTAGCAGGGTTCTTCTCCTATATATATATATATATATATATATGTGTGTGTGTGTGTGTGTGTATATATATATATATATATATATATGTATATAGGTTAGGGAAAATGAATTATGTCCGAAAGGGTAGCATTTGCTAGCCCATCTCTGAGTCTATCTCTCTTTTCCTCTAATGAATGACATACTTGCCCTTTTATTGCGGGAGGAGATAGAGAGACGCAGGAGCGTTAGCATACGCTACCCTTTTGGATAGAGAATTTCTTCCCTACATATTATTAGTTTCTTTAGTCACTGGAGTAAGGTGTGGTTGAGAAGACATGTAGAAACTATATAGCATGAATTTGGCACCTTCACTTCAATCAGGCAGAGGAGAAAGTGAAGGAAACCCAGTAGGGCGTAGCATACCATATATATCTACACTAACTATTGTGTGTGCATGCATGCCTGAGCTTCTTAAATGAAAACAATGACAATATTCATAGAAACCGTCTTTGAATAAAGATATTTGTATATATGAGTAGACACTCCCGTATGGGAGATGCCAATTTATCACCTACTCACGTACAATTGAAGTGACTTTCATTAGTTTATATTAATCTTGTAAATAGGTTTCAATTTTATAAGAGACCATTGCCATTCAGTTCTAAAAGCTACTCGATGTGGGACTAAAACTAAGATATGTGGGACTAAAGTTAGAAAAAGAATAGACTATTGTTCAACGATAATATTGTTGTTACAGGTTTGTGAGTCGAAGAGACTTAACCTCTACATTAAAGGCTTGGAGCTGAATCTTACATATGGTAGTGTATACATTTTGTGAAGCTACTCACCACAGATTGTATGCACCTTCTCTTTATATCTCGTTCAGGTTGAGAACTAGTACGGTCTTATCCCTCCATTCATGTGGATATTTATTGAATATGTATGGGTCATGGACGCTATATTCACTTTTCCTTGGATGTATAGTAATTTTAAACATTTCTATAAAAATAAATAAATAACTTTGAACATTGGATTCAAATATTTATACAAAAATAATTCTTCAATTAATATGTAATTTTTTTTTTTTTTTTTTTTTTTTTTTAGTCACGTTCTTTAAAATTTTTAACTGTTTTTGAAATGTATAACCATTTTTTTACCGTCTTGTTTAAGTTTTGAGCTTTTTAAAATACTTTTGTACTAAACATCATTTTCTTGTCGTTCTCGTTTTAACTAACTAGGGACTCCTTATCTTATATTGTGCTTAAGTTTGTCAATCAGCATGCATGATTCTGGTTTTTCAGTTCAGTTTCGACTCGGTTCATGTGAGAGATGGTGTGATCCAAAATCGAACTGAAAACTGAGTTGGTTGTGGAATTGTCAACCCATTCGGTTCAGTTAAGATTCGGTTCTACAATCTGGTCTGATTCAGGTTTATTAAGGATTCCACTTTTTGGTGCATCTGGTTTCCACGACAAATTTTCAATAGTGAAGAGGAAGAAGCACCACCATGGTTGTAAACAACAAGATACAAGAGATGAGACTATCAAGAAAAAGGGCTTCGACTAGCACCATCACAGTTGGTATTCCTTCTTTGTAGGTTGAGTCTCAGGTACTTCAAATAAATGGGTAAGTAGGGTAATTGATTGTTCCAAATTGAATGGTCGCCTCACCTCACTTCAATAAAGACTTTTGGGCTGTGTTTAGTAACGTTTTAAAAAAATGTTTCTAGAGTTTTTTGAGAACGAAAAAATGGAATAAAGTATTTGGTGCATTTCATTTTATATTTTTTTCCCTAACAAAAAGTGGGGGGGAAAAAAACGGTGGAAACGAGAATTGACTTAACGACAAAAGGCAGTTTCATCATTCCAATTTCGTTCAAAAAAAAAAAAAAAAAAAAAACAGTATTTTGACACAGAAATTGAAATTTTCGTTTTTAACACGAAACGTCGTTTCTAGAACAAATAAATTACCAAACGCAGCCTTGCGTCAATTTAATTGGGACAATCTGGTTTGGTTTTGGTTCAAATTGACAGTTCTTGATTTGAAAACCATAACCAAACCAACCTGAATCAAATACTCAAGTGGTTGATCCGAATTTGAAACCAATAATTCGGCTCAGTTTGGCTTGATTTTCGGTGTACTCTCTCATTTTCTCTCTCTCCATTCGGCTTGGGATCTCCATCATCTTCCCCACATCCCAAAAAGAAGAAAAGAGTCATTCTGGGGGTGCGGCCATGGTTGGGAGTTTTCCCCAACCCTAATCGTAAGGATAGACTAATTAGATCCCAATGAAAATTAAATAACATCACTTCAATTCGTTGATTTTTTCTTTTTTGGTTCGAAAATTCATTGATTAATATGAAACTTAATTAAAAGTTAAAGCCAAATGAGTAGTTTAACTAAGCTTATTGCTTAGGTTGCGTGTGGTAGTCATCCAGCAAACGTTTCCGCTCTATAGGAAAAAAAAAAAAAGAAGGAATAAAGCGTTTAGTGTGAACTTCTTGTTTTTCAGTTTTTTTTTTTTGGAATGAAAAGGGGAAGGGAAAATAAATAAATAAATAAACGTTAAAAATGCAAAATGATGGAACGACGAAACCTTGTTCCGTCATTTAGGTTTCGTTTCAAATATATAAAAAAGGAAACAACTAGATTAATCATTTCTCAAATAGGTTCACCAAACACCAATTTTTTTTTAACGACATTTTGACACATAAACTGAAAATTCTGTTTTTTACACGAAACGTCGTTTGTGGAACTGAATGACTGCCAAACACAACCTTACTATGTTACTTAAAACAAGGTCGGGCTAGGCTGCCTGAGACCTCAACCCTGACTCAAGGCTAGAAATTTCCTGCCTTGATCTCCCCCCCTAGCCAAGGTATCTCAATCCAATGTTTGGGCTCAAGGTGGGTTCTAAACGATAAGGTTAAACTTGCACTCCCAAAGTGAAACTAATGGCCCGTTTTATAACGTTTCAAGAAACGCGTTTCTACTGTTTCTGTGTCGAGAAACAAAACAAAAAGCATTTGATAAAATTGTTTCTTTTCACTTGTTTTCAAAAATAAAAATTGAAATTCTACTCATTTATGATTGTTTCGTTTCACTTGTTTTCAGAAATTGAAATTGAAATTTCTACCCATTTATGGTTCAAGAAACAACCCAGGCGAAACAAGTAGAACTAGTTTCGCCGTTTCTGGAAACGATTCGTGGCCATTCTTTCTCTAGTTACATTCGACTTCTAGAAACATGACTTATCAGACACCTTCAATTTCATTTCTGTTTCTAGAAATGGAAATTTATATTTTTGTCGTTTCTTGAAACAGAAACGACAGAAACGTTATCAAACGGACCCTAAGATCATCAATACGACAATAATTGCTTAGCATAGTCGGTGAACTGTGGTATGCAAAAAACCCATGCTTACCAGGGGGTCTCAAGTTCTAACCTTCTAACTGTTATCTACTTTCCTCCTTACCTATCCAAAAAAAAAAAAAATCATCAACACGACTCTTAGTGACCATGCGAGCATGCGATCAAACCATCAGGGCCCCACCTCTTGGTTCATGAAAGGATTCCCATTCACCATGGGCACTAGTAAAGCTTGATCCTAAGTTGAAATTCCTAACTTTCATCATTCAAATTAGAAATTTATTAACTCTTCCACCCAATGCAACTACTTTGTAACAGTAACAATCCATCTCTAACAAGCAAGATGTTGTATCTCTATATATAGTGGCTTCATACTCAACTGATCTTACCTACTATAGAAAAGAAAAACAGAAGAAAGGAAAAGTAAAAGAAAAGGGTAACCCTGCCGTGAGCATAGACATCTAGAAGCTCAAAAGAAACTGACTGAACAGATCTGACAGAAAACCCTAAGTTTAGACAACCACAAACCATCTGTGTCTCTATGTCTCTGTGATGTCAATATATACCCACCCAGTTCTATTAGGTCACAAGTCATGACAACCTTGCCTAACGTGTGCCAAAGTTAAAGGCCCAACAAGCCCAGCCCAAAAGCCAAAGTGACATATTGTGAAAGATGACTGCTTCCATCTACACCGTTGGAAGGAGATCAAACGGTTGACAGACACCCTCACTTCAACTGCTCCCCTTTCTTCTTCCTCTCTTTGTTTTCCAAACTATGGCATAAGGGTTTGGAAGTATTCGGTATGGAATCTTTTGTGGAGCTAGAGGAGGAACCCTGCAAGCCAACAAGTGGGAAAACAAATATTATAAATTATATAATAATAATATTTTTTTTGGTAAAGTATAATAATAATAATAATAATAATAATGGCATTATATTTGCATAACATTTCTTATTATTTTTTTTAGGAAAGAGAAAATAATAAAATAATTCCACATGAATAGATGTTAATTAAGAGAGATTTTTCCCTAGTAATAATAATAACGGAAAACAAGCGCGTCCCTGGCCGTGCAACTTCGTGCCCAAACATATAGAGGGTAAAATGACACTCCACTCTATAGAATCTAAAAATTTGATCCTCGATTGATGCCCATGTGCATCCCCTCAATATGTAAGAGCAGCACGATCAAAGAGTATTCTTTTTCGCTAATAATAATAATAATAATAATAGAATAATAATTTAATTGATTAATTTAAGATTTTGAGTAGAGGATTAAGGAACAACTGAAAGAACAAAAGGAACATTAAACATAAAAAAATGCTGCTTGCTACTCAGATTGCAGCCAAAATAGTGGAATGATCCACTTTCCCCTCCTTAACAAATACCCTCCTAAGTTTTGTATTTTCCAAAATACCCTTTGAGATTTTATTTTGTTAGCTTTGGAGTAAGGGTAGTAGCTAAGGCACCGTTTGACAACATTCTGTTTCTGCGTTTTCTTGTTCCCAGAAACAGAGAAACAACCTAAAAAGCGTTTGATAAAGTTATTCCGTTTCCCTCTTTTCTAGAAACATAAATAAAAAATTTATGCATATTTATAATTCTAAAAACGACTTTGATGAAACAAGTCAGACTTATTTCATCATTTCTAGAAACGAATTTGAGAGAGAAAAAAAAAGTTGTTATGCCCGATAAATCTCTCAACTATTTAAACTTAAAAAGAGGCAACTGAACTCTCTCCCTTTTGGTCATCCAATGATACTATTGGGTTTTTTAGTGGCATTATGTCTATTCTAACAAAAAAAAAAAAGTGGCATTATGTTTGCAAAAATTGTTTCAAGAAACAGGTTTCTCAAACACCAAAAAATTCGTTTTTTTTTTCCTAAAACATGAAAAGCCGTTGTTTCTAGACACAGAAATAGCAGAAACGATATCAAACGGTGCCTAAGTTTCGTTCTATGAAATTCGTCTACAGATAAAACGAGAAAAAATTACCATAATCCGGCAATCTCAATCTGGGTTAAGTCCAAACTTGTGGGGTGGTTGTGGTTGTCTTGTGTAATCGGTAATGGCTGCTTAATAGCAATAACCCTGCAATTCAGGTAGCTTGTAACATTGCCGTGGGCCATAGCCAACCTGTAAAGACATGAACAGCACTGGTCTCAGTTTACACTTTAATACAGTTGAAGAAGGAATCCATTAATGGAGCCTCAATTACAGTTGCCCAGTCCAGTTGTTTCTTTAACATTCAATTCTGTAAATGGAGATTCTTACTTGTAGAGGAAGCTCTGGTCATGGAGGCCTACCACCAACACCGAAGCACTGATCTCTCTCACTAATGAAGCAATCGTCCTGCCCTCTTCATCACCTTCCCTCACCACAATCTCCACCTTTGCCTAAATTGAATCGAAATAACCCAAAGATAAAGAAATTTAAATTGAAAAGAATAGTGAGAAACAGAAAGAGTACCCCAAAAACAGAATCGCAGAGATCTTTGAAGGAAAGAGCTAATTGAAAGCCTCTCAATCTGAGGAGCCTCTGTTTCTTCTTGTTCTTGCTGCTTCTTGATTTGGAAGAGGGGAAGACATGAAGGAGAGTAATCAAATCTCCATAACGAAGTAGGTTGTGGAGAGCCCATTGGAGTGCAGTTCGAGCTGTGTCTACATCCTCCACCACTACCACTATCTTCTTTGTTTCCATGGTGTGGTAGCACAAAGACTCCATTTTGTTTACTTGCTTCTCTAACCGTCTTTAAGCACATCAATGAGGCATAACTCGGAGGTTTGGGATAGAAATGTCATTTCATATGAGAAGGAGATATAGTAGATACTAGAATTAG
This sequence comes from Macadamia integrifolia, assembly GCF_013358625.1. NCBI lineage: Eukaryota > Viridiplantae > Streptophyta > Magnoliopsida > Proteales > Proteaceae > Macadamia > Macadamia integrifolia. The sequence goes on along the minus strand of NC_056561.1, from coordinate 19,486,813 downwards.
GGATGCATATGTTTAGTCAAAATTAAGGGTATCCATATTCCAAAAACTGATTTGTAGAAACTATTCAAATCTGTTTGAAAGCTAATAAAAATGCGGATAAGGATATTTCAATTTCAAGCCAAATATTTATCCAATCCGTTTAGGTTTAATTATAAAAATATGAGTAAATAATGTTTTATAATATTAAAATATGTTTATCATCATTTCATGGTATATTACAGATAAACTAAAACTTAAATTACCAAAAAAAAATTAAAATTTAAAAAAATACATGAGGACTTTGTAATTTTAGATGTGTCATTTCATCATCAACCTTAGTAGGGTAGGGGTTTCTATCATGACTTTTGCTCCCTTTTGGGTTCGAGGTAGATTCAAGGTAGATTCAGCCCTTTCACTTTCTTGCACCTCTAATTTGCACAAACCTTCTTGCCTTCTCTAATTTGCACAAATAGTGAGATCGTAGTAGGACTCTCTCTAGGTTCACAATTTTACTCTCCAATATCCACTATGAATGTAAATGAGTAGTCGAAAAAACTTATTTGATTTGTATTTTTATCCATTTAGGAGAATCTATATTTGAAAAATCAATTTTCCAAAACTATATGAATCCGTAAAGTATGGATACAAATCATATTATATTCAATTTGAATTCAATCCATTTACGGAGCTGCTTGTAGCTCACACTATGGTGGAGGAGGTGCCATGAAGATCTAGGAGTGTGAGTAGTACAAGCTGAGAGGCTCCCATACTATTTGGAGGATAGGGGCATAGATGATAAACTTGACTCCTATATATCATCGTAGAAGTTGTTCTTAGGAAAGATTATGGTTCTCGGGTATCTAATCAATTAATCCGTTAAACAACCAAGGGCCCCACAATAGCTAAACGTCCTTATCCATCCCTAGCTAAACTATTTTCTCGGCATCAAATACTCAACTGGTACATGGCTTGAACCACCCCCACCTCCTAAGGGTGGTCCCCTGGGCGGGGCTCCTCTATCGCACAATAGAGGCAGCAACTCAGATCCAATGCCCTGAACCATCTCGAGATGTACCCCCTATGTTGGGTTTCAAACCAAGACATTCTGGGACGTTGGATCTGAACTGCCACCTCTATTACGTAGTAGAAGAGCCGGATCCGCAATCCCTTTGGTGGCCAATTCCAAATTGGCCCCACTAGTGGACCTTGTAGGGTATTGAATGTGAGATTCTATGGAGTACCGATTGGGGGGAAATGAAATAAAGCTAAAAAACCTATTTGTTGACTATTCCAACCACTGGATTGGTAGACCTGTCATCTCATGGGGAAAGAGAGGATGAAAAATGAGTTAAGTAAAAGTCCAAGGCATCACCTTTGATTTATTTTGTTCAAATCGCGGGATATGGAGCACGACATTGTAGGATATTGTTTAAATATTATATGAAGAATGCCATTTTATTTCCATGTTTTCATTTGGGTTCTATAAAAAATGTTTAAAAAATTATATATAATAGACGCAGTTTAGTGATCAATATGTGTTGTATGCCTCTACCTCCTTGGACGTGTTATCTATATGTTTGTAAGAGAGGCTAACCCCATTTCGTAACCTAATTTAATTCATCACCAATGAGGTGAGGGAAGATATCATGGTAGCAAGGTTCGGATAGTATTCTTCTCCATGAAGTCTAAGAACCAGAGAGTGATCCCATGATTGGGCTGACCTCGGGACGCATGTCCAAATTCTCCTAGATGTGGGATCACTCTCTGGTTCTTGGGTTCTACGGAGAGATGCTAGATCCCCGAGGTCCTTCTATTTCTATACTTCTATTTCTATATAGGAACATGTCAATGATGATGCCAATATCTTGACGAATCTTTGCAAGAACTCTTCCCATAGTGTCTTATAGAAGGAATTACATAGAAACTACTAAATATGACATGTAAAAGTGTAACTGATTTCCAATTGCTGGTGTTGGTTCCTCGACTGTTTATTTCATGTTATTAAAAGAGCAACACAATGTAATCTACAACAATCATGTTAATAAATTTTTCCAACGAAATACCCTTAAAAACACATTCGGTTGCTTTTTCTATTAAAATTTTAATTATGAATAAAAATTAATAAAAATAAATTAAATAACAATATGAGATCATAGCATGTTGTAGAGAGCAATTTAATCTACAACTTTTATTCTCTTAACTTGGTTTATTAATGAGTTTTTGGCAAATAAAAAAGGCAAAAATGATCTATCGAAGATGAAATTTTCATTTTTATGAATTGTAAATATTAAAAATTACAAAAAAGATTTAAAATTTTGTCATATGTGAAAATGTTTGGTGATGACTAGTTATTCATCAATAACTAACATTTTAATAATTCTCTAGTTTTGTAGAAAAAAAAAAACTTAACTTAATGGAGAATAAGATAATGATAATCTTGCAAGTAAACAGGTTATTATTTTGCATGTTCTATAAAAAAAAATGCGGGAGAGAGAGAATACGCATGGGGTGGGCTTATGCAATTAAACTTACAACCTTTATATACTATTAGTTTGATGTGAGCAGTTCAAATTGGTTTGATCTTTCCAATCATCTTGGCTGGAATTTGTACACAACACTTGTATAGAGGTGCATGCATAAAGGTTTTGAGCCATTTCCTTATCTGAATCTTAAGGGCAGGACCCTACCTTAGTCTCGAATCCTTTGTCAAGCTCTAGCTACCATGTCTGCATTGTAGAAGGGCGCCAAAGAATTGTCTCCACCTGCTACCAATAGTCTTTTGAATTCTACCACACGGGTCAATCCTCCCCTCCCATTACAAAGATAGAGAGTCTAAGATGAAGGTTTCCAAGGTAGAGGATGCGGATAGAGTCCCATTGATCCTTTGGGGAACTTGGAGTATGACGATTTGACTACTAATTCATTTTCATTTCAAGTATATTAAAATTTTTATATAATAATTTCGAATGCAAAAGATACCCAATCCTTTTTTTTTTTTTTTTTCTGAGATATTATCGAGTTTCCACCACCATTACTACCTATAAAGAATGGAGAATTGTTCTCCATCTTTATTTGGATGATCCAAGGTTTGCTTTCCAATTATAAGTCGGAGCATATTTTTTAAACTTAATTAATTAATTCCCCATCTAATGACACAAACGTGCCTGATGGCCCTAATCTAAGGAATACCTAGAGACCCAATTCTTGATCCCAAAATTTGCGATGTGTTAGTGATTAATTTTAAAAATAAATTTACTTTACCAATCATTAGTTTAAGTCGGTTTCCAATTGTCTCTTTAATTGTTTAGTAGTCGTGTTGAGAAAAAATTTTGCTCCTACCTGGTCTCGCAGCCAAAGAATTGAAATGGAATAATTTGCTTTGCCTTTGAGTTCATAAATACTCTTCTAGATTTTAGTTTTTTTCCAATGGATCATCTAAGATTGGAAAATTTACATGTATGACTTTTAAAAAACTCCCAAATAACAAGTGAATGACAACGGTTTACAAAATCATGCATACCAACCCCTTACTTTACTAAATTTATAAGAGATTAGTTCAATCTATTAGTTGAATCATGTTATGTGATGATATCAGTCATTTAAATTTTGTTAAATGACCAAATTATCCCAAACGAAGGGTAAGTTTACCCTTCATTACATCACCAAATCAATCAATTAGGGCTTCAAGTCATTCATTCCAAACCCTTCTTTCTTTTCCAGAAGGCCATACAAGAGAGTAACCTGCGAATCTACAACAAACGACGCTCCGGTGATCTGCAATGGGCTATCTGAAGACTAGCATCAACCTGCAAGGTGAGCTTTCTCTCTCTCTCTCTGATTCACCTAAAGCTTTCGCAGTTCTACTTTGACTTCTTCCTTGACAATCCAAACATATTGGGATCAATCTTGTAGTATAAAACATCCCTTGTATCACTAACAAAGTGGTCTTCTCTCATACTTCTTATTAGATTTCCAATCAAGTGACATAGTAGAGGGCCAGATTTCTTTGGTTCCTGATAGTACTTCCCAAGAACAAGTTTTGCCCCTCTAATTTGCAATAACAACAAACTAAGCCTTATCTCAAACCAATGAGGTTGGCTACATGGATCCAAACATAAAAAGTAAGGAAAACTGAATTCTAAAACAGAAAAACATGGGGGGAAGAGATGAGAAATGAGCAACGGAACATGACAAATGAAAAATGAAGAATGCAATATGAGAAGTGAGAGGAGAAAGATAAAAGTAAGAGGGAAGAGGCACAGCCCAACAAGTCAGGAGAATTCTAGCTAAATGGGGACCACATGGATTCTTGCTCACCAATAGGCTCTATCCAATGTCATACTTACTATGAGACCCAAACAGCCCATGTCATTTTCACAACTTCTCATATATTCATTTTAGGCCTGCCCATAGCTCTTGTAACACCTTCAATCTGAATCGTATCACTTCTCCATAGTGGGGGCGGCACTAGGCCTTCGTTGAACATGATATACCACCTTAAATGGCTTTCTCGGAACTTGTCATTTATTGGGATGACTCTCAAATCAGTTCTAATACGCTCATGCCTTACTTGATCCTTCCTAGTTCTACCACACATCCATCTTGACATACTCATCTATACTATAAACATCTTCTCTATATGACACTTCTTAATTGCCCAAATCAAAACCGGACACATAACAGCCTTAGAAAATTTTCCCTTAAGCTATAGAGGATACATCAGTCACACAATACTCAGGACGCACCTCTCCACTTCATCCATCTCACTTTAATTCTTTGAGATATATCATCCTCTATCTAACTTATTCTTTATTTATGATTGACCCAAGATATCTAAAAAGTAATCATTTTGTGGAATCTCTCTCTCTCTCCATAATCTTCACTATTTTATTATCCATCATAGAGTGACTAAAGTTACACATCATATACTCCGTCTTCGATCTACCAAAAATAAAAATAAAAAAGAACAATTAGGAACAATTTTTAATACGGATTACCTACCTCGCTGCAATTGGTTCCAATAATAGATACCCACTGCTTCAATTAAGTGATAATGTAGTATCTGTGGGAAGAGCTGATGTTTCACTGCTTCAATTAAGGAATTGAAACCTTCAAGCATGTCATGATACCATAAGTGAATTGTGAACCGACCCAGTAGGAACCCCGTAGAGCTGAAGCATTTGAATTGATCCAAATACAAAGTATAACCCCACAAGCAATGTGACCATTGCCGACCAACATGTACGTGGTGGAGGTGGGCACATCCTTCCTTTCGCTGGGAACAAAGAGGTCACTAACCTGCAAGATGAGCTTGCCCCTGGGTGTTGCAGGTCTTAAATGGAGAAAATGTAGTTCTTCTGCTCTATTTCAATTGTGTTGATCGTCTTTTTCAATGGGCGATGGTGTTGTAGGCTTTCAACGGTAAGTAAATAGGGTTTCAGACATTTGGGATGGGTTGTATGAGAGACATAACATGGTAAATACCATCTTTTCTACTTATCTAAATCTTAAAGTTAACACCGTGAGGAAAAGTACGTGGGAACAAGTGTGATTTTGTAAGAGATCTGATCTGCTGCTTGTACGATCACCTAGTCGTATGAGTCAGCGACCAACACCTACCCTTTTTGTTCTCAGATATACCATTCTTTATCCTTGTAATGGCAGAAAGTGGGACATGTGTTGATCACTGACTCGTACGATCAGGTGATTGTACGACCAACGAATTCTATCTCATTTTGTAAAACGTTGTCACTCACTTGTCTTTTAGGAGTTTTTAAAGATGGTACACTCTTAAGATTTTATTTCTTTAATTATGCATCTCTTCGGGCTGGGGAACAAATAGGCGTGGGGAAGAGGGAGAGGGGGGGCTACGAGCCCTCTTCCGTTGTTGTTCCCCGACCACTCACCCACCCCTTCCTTCCCCTTCGCCCAGCCTGGTGAGGTCCAAAGAGATCAGATCTCTCGAATGAAGTGATAGGAAGAGAAGACTGCTGGCGGGAGATTTCTATTCAGCACTGATTTTCATAGGAATGTATTTGTTCCAGGTTTGTTTATGCCACTGAAACAAAGGGCCATGAGCCATTTTATTCTCCCAAGCACTGGCAATAGAGAACTTACTTGAGGAATTGAGTAATGGAATTTAAAACATAATAATTCCTAAATCATAATAAAGGATATTGCCAATACGCTATGAACCATTTCAATACAAGAGGAAAAATGACATACCGTTTACCATCGATAGTAGGTTGTTTCCAGCGGAGCTTGATGAAACCATTGATGCCGTCCTTGCACGAATGAGCAACATTCTTCTTCTTCTTGGAGGTAAGTTTCTGCCTTGGTATTATCTCAATGCACTTCTCTAATAGGTGAGATTAGTACGTTACTATACAAGGGGGGGACCTAGTCTCCTTTAATAACACAATGCCTATCTCCCGTTAAGGTAGGCCAATCAATTAGAGAACAAATCTTCCCTATTTGCAACCAGACTAATATGGTGGGTATCCTTAATAAAATCCAAGATAATTTGTAATCAAATCAAATATTGGGTTTCCATAATAAAACTCAATCAATGGTCAATTGGGACAAATAAGGAAATAAATCCTACATTGAGACCCCCATGTCCTGACTCGACAGGCGACAATTGACATCAGAACTAAAGAAAAAAGGGCTTCGCATCCACTCCAAAAGAGAAAAAGCGCATCCAGTCATAGAAGGAGATCACAAGGAACACGGGAGGTACATCAGCAATAAGGATGGTAGCCGACTAGCAAGCACAAGCCAAGCCTTGGTAGCAGGAAAGTTCATACAACATGAGTCTTGCTCCATAATCCCTTGCTTTGCATGCTTCTCTATATGCTTAAGTAAACCTTTATTTAGTTCGTTATTAATGGTTGAATGCAAAAAACCATTTTACCCCTATGGCTTTTTAAACTAAAACTTGTGAAGTTAAAATGGTCAATTTACCCTTTAAAGGTATTAACCTTAAAATATCCAAATTGATTTAAGTAAGGGTAAAGGGATTCCCCTTTCAACCATCTTTCATCTAAATTCCTTCGCTACCGTATCAGAAATTAGGGTATATTCTGGTCTAAGGTTTTACAGGTTAGGGTCCATTTAGGTAAAATCAACAAGCTCCTCCCTTTCTTCCAAAACCTTCTTTAATCCCTCTCTTTCCTTCCCATACATTAACAAATCCCATATGCTATGGCACTTCTGATTTGGTTTTTTATTTTTAATTTCTGGATTGCTCTTTTACTTTTCCAGCAACCACCTCATGGGTTCCGGTCGTATTTGACAACCCTTCATTCATAGGGAGTCTTGTTGCTCCGGTTAGCCGCTATGAGCGGCCAAATCTGATTTCAGTGACTTAATAAAGTTGGAATCAATAAAGTACTATGTGCCGATGCTTCTTCTGAAATCTCGGGTAGAATCAACCAAAGTGGAATGAGTCATCTCTATCGCAAGCAAATTGTATCGTTTCGCTTTTGGTTTGGTATTTAGAATTCGAAGAATCAACAAGAGATGAAAGGGAAGACATCTTCCCTTGTTTTAGTTAATGATATAAGTCTATTCACTACCCTAAACGGTAGTTTGGGTATTTAGGATTTTCCCAACCCATGACATCATCACTAAACAGGACTGACTATTGGACAGGGGCTAGTTGTAGTAAATTTCAAGTGCAAATGTGGTTCAAATAAGCTTTTCGGGGCGCCAAGCAATCTAACCTACAAGAGGTGTCCCAAGTAATTTTCCTACAAAAAGAATACAGATTTAAAGAGAACCCTACGGAATGCCATCAAATTGGGTTGCAATTCCTAGTTTGATCATGGTTCGAGGAATCCGGCTCCTCCCGGAATCGGCCACAGCTAATCCAGAACCTGTTTTTTTGTTGGTCAATTCAACCTGGTTCATGCTGATTTGGATTGAAATCGGCAGTGCCCAATTCCGATTACTCAAACCCTGATTTTAATGGATGGAACCCAAGTCTCATGACACAAATGGATTCTAACGTTTAGCCTAAACATCTGAAACCATATATGTTCATCAGTTCTTTTGTGTGTGTGTATTTTTCTCATCTGTGTTTTGAGGATTAAGCCCTCAAACAACCATGGCCTGCACACTAGATTTCAGGTATTTAGATGAAGGTCTTGGTGGACAAAGAACAAGCATAAGAGAAAAGAGACTGAAGCCCGAATGCAGATTTTTAAATGGAGATTGATGACATTGAAGCATGCCCACAGGCCAAGAGGCTTGCCCTCCTCTCATTAGACGACCCTGAAAAAACTGTATTTGGGAAGCCCACTTGCAATGGTTGGTAATAAACACATGCCAGTTATCTACTTTTTCCCCCAAAAGAAAGAAATATACCATTTTTAATAAAAATCTCTATTGTTAAATCCAGCCTGCATTGGAACAACATACCATCAAGTTCCAAATGGAGAATTCAATAAAATTGATGCTCTCCAAGTAATCCTGCGGGAGTGGATTCTGGCAACCAGAAAAAGAAATTGTCTGAAACTGGTGAGCAATTCTCCATTTTCTCTACAGGTAGTGGTTACAATCAGATAAAAGCATATCGCATAAGTTTCACTAAAACAAAACCTAACATGAGCCCATAAAATTGATATATATTTGTTCACTGAAAGATTTTTCTAGAAATTCCTAGGTGTCTGGGGGCCTTGCTTATTTCCAACACAATCACAAGGAACCAGGCAAGTTACAAGCATAGCCTAACATCAGTTTACCTGTTTCATTGTTTCACTGAGAAGATGCCAGGCATCAGATCCCACCAATGTCGCCCATAAAATACTAACCCTAACTAGTTGGGACGACCCGAAACAGAGTGTCCACGGCCCCTCCCAACATAGCCATACCCCCTTCCATAATTAGAACCTCGGGAATATCCACCACGGCCACCAAAACGGCCACCTCGACCACCGCGATGCCTTGGGAAATCTCCGAAAGTCTGCACACAAATCAAGAGAACTTAATGGTGGCCAAAGTGCCAATATTTGATGGTCATTGACAAAACCATAGTGGTACACTACCTCAGTATCTATTTTCATTTGTTCAGAAAACCTGGTTCTTCCATTTCGTGATCCACGATCAAGTGCATTGCAAGAAAGGGAATCAAAAAAGTCGTCCTTAACATAAACAGGCTGTAGAAAGTAGATGAAATTTAACTATTTTAGATTGATAAAAGAAAAAAAAAAAGCAACCGACAAAGGAGCTGTTTAAATAGGTATTAGGTTTACTGTATTGCAAGCACCGCAATCCCACCTTGGTCTCAGATTTCGATGATCCAGCATCATCATCCTCAAGGGAATCATCAATATCAGCCTCTTTCCCATTTCCTCCATCCCTAAACTGCGTCTTGTTACTTTTACCAAGATGACCCCATACTTCATCCTTATTGAATTTCTCATTCATTGCCATGAAATCAAACTCCTCTGTGAATTTGGTTACAGGGCGTGAAATCTGCAAGACCAAAGGTCAGTGACCACACTATTGCAGTATATTGCAGAACCAGTACAACTTTTTACCTTACACTGCAACACCACTACATATATTGTCAAGAGTCAAGACAGACAAGGGAAAGTTTCCATACATGCACACACACGAGTATGCAGGCACACATACATGCACAGGCATATGCAAAACCTGCACAGGGGGATCCATACAAGGAACAGGAAGGGGAGTCTATGCTCTCGCCATATTTTCAATCAACTCCAAAAAGATAACAGTTAACGAACGAAAGAATCATTGATAAAACCAGAAACTATACTCCCCTTCCTGCTCCACAACCAACACACCCGGGGGGGGGGGGGGGGAGGGAAGGGAAGGAAAGAGAGGTTTAAGATACAGTCCCGCAAATGATATATGGAGTTGATCAACCAATCAATTGAATCCACATCCACACGAAATGTCCCCAATTTACATATCCATAGGTAAAAAATGAATACAATGTATTGAAAACATACCAAAATTCAATATACCATATGTTGCCATAAAAAACAATCTATGTACATGCAAAAAATAATTAAGCATCTTTCAATCACTATTCCAAACACACGTGTTTTTCCCATCCCAAACCTACTATGGTTCAAGCAATAAAACAGGCAAAAAAATCTTGAGTCAGTCACTGAAGATACCAGCTTGATTTTAAGGGAAACAGCATTCCTCTTCTTTCATGAATGAACAATAGTTTTTTTTTTTTTTGGGCTAACGACAGGTATCTAGGCCCCGCGGGCCCATACTGACCCACAACCGCATGGACCGGGTCATACCAGGGTTGAATGAGAACCATTCAACTTTCACTGAAAGTAGTGAAGAGCATTAAACACACCCGTGTGAGTGGCCCCAAGGAGATAAGAGGAGTTGAACTCAGAACCACACGCTTCCTGAAGTGAAGGTCCCTTGCCAACTCGACTACCCCCTTGAGGTTATGAGTGAACAATAGTTAAGACATTAGACTCAGTTTAAATGAACGAATCTGAAAACAAACCTACATTGGAAGTCCAGAGCTTGTTTCAAGTCAAAAGTGACCATAAAAGTACTAATTCTAATCATAAGCACGTAACAAATGCCTAAAAGTAACAACCAATCCTACAAAAAAGTAGGGGACTAATTAGAAATTTAAGATTTCAAAATAATAATAGGAAAATGCCTCGATCGTGCTTGCTTCAAGGAACTATTTTGAAGCTCCTAAACTCAACTCAACTAAGCCTTTTCACATATAGATGGAGTCAACTACACGAATTTTGTTCCTCCATTCAACTCTATTCAAGGTTATGTTAGCTGTCAATCCTAGGCTATTCATATCTTCTCCCACTTCTTCCCAAGTAGATTTTTGTCTACTCCTTGACAATGCTCTAATAACTATTTCTAAGTTTCTCAAATTCCTAAATGAGTAAATTAGCCAAAAGCCAATATTGACCAATAGTTGAATAGTTGAGAGCATCTATTGCAGGCATTAACGAGTAAGGCCTCATCTACAATTAATGAAGCAGAGATGATGGATCCTATAGACTATAGTAGGTATCATAGTTGTCAAGGCATTGGCTACGCACCAAGGAGGTTTTTTCTAGGTCCTAGGCAACAGGCCACCAAATTTTACACATGCCCAGGTCCCATAAACTAGGAGAAAGGGGGAGAAAGGAAAATGAGGAAAAGGAAAGAAAAGACCAGAGGTTGGAAAAATAAGCAGAAAATGAAGAACAAGATGCAGACGCAAAAGCTTCCCTGAAACTGACCAGGCAGAACTAGCAGAATCAGTCCTAAAACTGGATTTGATTCTATCTGATGCAGACACGACTGCACTTGCCTGGTTGGACCACCATGACCGGCTTTGAAAGCCAAGAGCTAATTAGAACCAGTCCAACCCAAGGTTTTGGTCCAACAAGGGTTGGAAATATATTAGTAGCTTATTTTGTCTTTTATTTCATGCCTTCTATTTTCCACACTTGAAGGTGGGAGTTAGGAGTCAGTCAGGATTTCTTTCCTTTCGAATTAGTTTTCTTTTATGGTTGTTTCCTAGTTAAACTAGTTTCTATTTTAATTTTGTCTTTATTTTCCCTACATAATGGTTGTAATCGATGGACAAGTCAGAAAGTGAATTGAATAGTTTAATGGCCTTGGTTTTGTGCTCTGTGAGAGTGTGCCCCTTTACTAGACTGTACAATTACCCTGATTAAGGAAAACTGGGGGTTGAGAGGGAAACAGCAGCTATGTATTTACACCACCAAAATTTTCTACTTTGTAACAGAATATATCAATCAAGGAAAAAGAGGATTGGGAGGACTAAAGTGCCCAAAACAATTGTATGTTACCACAAGTTCACCACATCCTCCTATGAGCACCATTTGTAAGAAAACAATAAGCCCAAAAGTCATAGCAGATGTTTCCAGTAAGTGCTACCAATCCACATAAGCAAAAGAAAGCTGCCCTCAGCATACTTTTAGTGCCATACCATAGCGTACCAATACCTATGGCAGGTTTCATGTCAACATGGTAACTATTGGAATTTGAATAATCTAGTAACAATCACCCAGATACCCATAATACTACAGGTGACCAAATGCCAACAATAAAGACTGGATACAGCTAGTTAAGTGAAATTTCATGTTAGACGAGAATCATGTAAAGGACAGAATGTCCAAAACTGTGACAAACTGAATGCACAGAATAGCTTAAGATTTACCAACAAACCACCAATGAAAAAGAGACGTTTAAAAAAAAAAATATATATATATATATATATCTTAATATTCGTCAAATCTCACTTCGAGTAAAAGAGGCAAAACAATAGACATAAGTATTGTATCTTAAGCATGTGGATCCTCGATATTCGTTGTAGGAAAGAAACTGTAAATCAAGTAATGTTATACCTATCCTGAGAGGTTTGCAATCCTGTTATCCAAATAAAGATCAGATAATTATTTTGAGATTGCTACTGTTTGTGGGCATTCTACCAAAGGCCCAGAAAAAAATTTCCTCTTCAATTCTGTTTTGTTGGATTCTTTTTCCTCAAAATGTAGCCTTTTTGATGATCATACGACATACAAACTGTTAGCAAATGAAAATAGAAAGATTGCTCTCATACATAATTCTCTTTATTTTTTGGGTGGGGAACGGGGGGCAAAGAAAGAAAACAACAAAAATAGTTGGAGCACATAAACACCATGTGCAAACAATAACAGTTGTCTTCACCATCTGTGTCCATTACAAGCTTAATGTTAATGAGCCAGCACAGATTCATCAATTTGGCCAACCCCAGTTGCAAATTGTTTGGTTGATCAAGATATAGATAATCTAAAAAGACAAGAAAATCAACATGTACCCCATTTCCTCTTCCTCTTTCACGGCCCCTATGAATGTGGCGAGTATGTGAAGGACCTTCATTTAGCTGGAAGGCAGAGAAAGGTAAAAAAACAACAAAAAAAGACAATGTTAGGCAAATCATTGGAAAAACCAGAGACCCAAATGTAGCTAAAAAACATTGAGTACTCGACTTTATTAAGAGTATTCCCATGATAAGGGGCGCAGATGTAACATTCACAGAATTAATGGACATAAATAATTGCAGTACGCATTGTTTAAATACAACAGATATAACAGAAAACAAAATCAGTTAAGTGGAGATGAGAAGGTACATGAACTGAAATATATATCACAAGTCCAAATCATTCCATGATAAGTTTCTTATAAATAGTCCAATATATATCCCAATAGCAGTTCCACTTTTCCTAATGGAATGAAGGAGACAGAAATACATCTCCACTGCATGACCACACCAGTTCGCTCAATTTACATGCCTTTCATTATCTTCTCTGAAGAATTGCTGAAGGCAACGGAGTTGTAAGCCCAGAACCAGAAGTAACAAAGAAGAATATGCTTTTGCATGATATATAGCTGTACATATAAAAAGTCATGCCATTGATAAGCTGCTTAATTATCGGGCTAACCCAAGATGACCCTCCACTCAAATTATTCAGACCACCTCCTTAAGTAGATAGGTCTCAACATCAATTTCCAAACATGGGTTTAACAATATCCCACCCTTGAGAAGGACATTTTCTTTAAGATATGATCATTTTCTTAATCATCAGAAATACTAGAATGGCAATGGGTCGTATAGGATTAGTTTTGTGCATCACAAGAATGGCAAGAACCGCTTTTCACCAAACATGATCCAATATTAAACAGGTACACAAAAGACCTGTTTAAGAAACCATCATCCTGAACATGACAAAAGAAAATGGCATTGACCTAGCAGAGGTAATTTTACCTCACTGTCTGCCCATCAATGAATAAGATCCTGATAAACGGTAATAAAAAAAAGTTCAATCATTCAGTTCAGGTTTACGAGGTTCAAAAGAAAATGTCCTGTTTACATAAGTATCCATTTACATCACCCAGAAGGTGACCCAACCCAAACACACAGATTTAGCAGATTAACTCTTAAGTGTACAGTATAACCTCGACTAGCAAACTTGTATTGATAAGAAAGCAGTATGATGGAAGAACTAAGGTAATGAAATAAAGAGAAATAAAAAATAATTAGGGGGAAATTAAATAAAATTAGAATACCCACGTCACCATCCCATGAATCATGAGATAGCATAGTCCCACAAACGGCCAGCTAGATCATCATCTAGAGAATTTTCTGCTCTGAAAAAATATATTTATGTTGGCTTACGGAAATGAACCCAAGCCCTAACTTTAGCTAGAGAACTGACAACCAACAAACATACCACGTATTTCATATATCAAGCTAACACATTAAGAAAATGAATTTAGTGGAGGCCCCCACTCCCATCCTTCTCTCTATGACCTCTAACCATGTGTTCCTGAATATAAGAAGGGATTAACTGAGCAGGTTCTGGTAAAAAAACGAAGGGAGGCGCAGGAAAGCTTTCTTCAGGTACCAAAAATTATTAACTTCAACTAAAAGCAAACCCTTCCAAAAGCTATGTTATTTCTGGAGAAAAATTTCCCCTAATATTACAGCCAACTTTCATCTGCCACAGGCAATGCAAAGGACTGGAAGTAGCGAGTCATGGTAAACAAACGTAGGGAGAAATGTTAGCATAAACAAAGCAAATAATCCTCCAGTTAGCAAGATATTACATTAACTTCTTGAACTATAATACTTTCACTCTAATGTTCAAAGCCTAACTTAGGGATCCAATTGTGAATAAATGGTATCACTTAGGAGCACCTCTAGCAATATAGCACCAAGATCAATCACCTAATCAATGTGAGGAAACATGCAAGGGAGTAAAAACCAGAACAGAAATTTTCAAATGTGAAACCATGAAAACTGCAGAAATTAAATGGCAGTTATCCTGATTGTGGGTAAACTATTGAAAAGAAATAATTGCTGATTCCCACAGATTTGGCCTGCATTCACAATGTAACTGGAACCAGCAGGCACAGGAAGGCTGTTCTGAGATTGCAGGAAATACAGACAAAATAAAACAAAATGACTCCCTTTACTACATAATAAGAGACTCTGTCAAAAAACATAACCATGCTTTCTGGAATGGTAAAAACATTATTCAACCAAATCTGCACTTATGCTTTACAATGGCCTTTAGGATTAATAATGGTCTTTAACCTACAAAAATGTCACAATAGCCATAGAGTTTCATTGATACAAGTTTAATATCGTTGCCATAATTCTTGAAGCACTGATATGATTTAAAAAAAAAAAAAAGTGTGCCTTCCTTTTTGTTGGGTTGCTCAAGGTACAAACAGCCTTCTTCATTCTTGTCTCATGGCCATTCCTCTAAACAAGTGAGGAAAAGGAGATTGTCAAATAAGAATCCTATAGGGTGCTCACTGGTGAAGTAGTTTACTCATCACCCCAACACTGAATATTTTCCAAGAAGGGCAGACATAGGCATCATTCAATCAAACTCCTCCAATGGACAGAGGAATCAGATAGAATCCAGACAGGAAAGGTTGAACACTAACACCCACATGCTTCCAACGAAAGTGAGGAGTTAGTCCCTCCAACCCAAGTTCATGTGGAGCTTATGCCGCTGTTTATTTAAGCTTTTTGGATGAGTTGGGTAGTTACCCCAAGTTTCACTGAGATGATAAGTTTCTGATTGGCAGAAATGCTTGCAATGAAAAATACAAATGGAGCTTCTTCTCACCAGCTATTTGGAGTGCATGGAAAGAAATCTTGATGACAAATAAAACCCCAGAAATTTCAGAGATAGATTAAAGTCCGGTGGATGCTCTTTGGTTATAAGGAGTTAACTAATGTAAGTTCACATAGTTTTGAAGAGTACCGATAGTCTATATGGTGTCGCCCAATAACCTTAAAAAAAAAAGAATGTTCCCTTTTCTTCTCTCATCAATAAATCATTCCCTATTTATCAAAAAAGTATCCCTTCTATGTTTTAAACAACAGGCTCGTAACTGATAAAAGAAAGGCCAATCTAGTCTCACAGGAGACCTATCTGTAAAGTAATCTACACGTTGAAACCACAAAAAAATTTCCACAACAAAAAAAAATATATATGAACGCTTTACCTTTTGTTCAAAAGGGGATGGCAATGGCAATATCGGTGCCTTCGATTCTGTTGGAGCCGGTGGTGGGTGTTCTGATGATGATGCTTGAACCACCTCTACATCTTTATGAACTGGTTGTGAAGGCTGAGATGAAGATAATGGCGCTGATGCAGGCTGCAACAGTTGACCTGGAGTTACCAGAGAAGGCGTTGATAGTTCGCTGCGACTTGAACTGGATGTCCCAACAATAGATGACACAGATTGAGACGTATTTTGATAAGGTAAGGTCGGGCCAGGAACTGTCTTAGGCTTATTATAGATTGGTGGTACAATGGGATTTACATCCAGAGTTGTAGTAGTCAAATGAGACACCAACGGCAGGCTACTATTTAATGCTGCTGTAAGCAGAGCAGGGGTAGAAGCCTTATTTGGCATCAGACTTGAAGATGTTTCAGAAGCTACTGCAGACGACTGGACAGGAGGCATAGTTGAAGGCAAAGTAGATGGCGGCAGATTAGTGGAGATTAAGTTTGGGGAACCACTACTAACAGGTGGAATCAAATTAGGAGGAAATTCTGTCAAATTAGAAGATGCTGTTGGTAAAGAAGCATTCATGCCAGGATATTGCATTGGCTGTTGCATAGGAGGCATAGGCTGCTGCATAGAAGGCGGCATAGGCTGCTGCATAGAAGGAGGCATAGGCTGCTGCATAGGAGGCATTGCCAAGCCTGGTGGGGGACGAAGCAAAGATTGTTGCTGGACATGAGGAAGCCCACTCGAGGGGCCATAGTATCCTTGCCAATACATTGGCATAGCTAGCCCACTACCATTTGCACTTGGAGGAGGAGGTGAAGACCCCCATGATCCTAAACTCCCCCCAGGTTGGTATAATTGCAGACCACCTTGGAATGTTGACCTGGGGAGTCCTAATTGTGCTGTCTGTGAATTAATATCTGTTACAGAGCCATTACCAGCAGGAGGCAGGGTTGTAGATACAGATGCAGATTGAGGATAGTGAGACTGAAAAAGTTAAAAGCATGTTAGTAAGCAGACTGAATAGATAAAATGCATTACATGCATTAGGCCATCGTCATTGCATTAACCTGTATAATAGCAGGATCATTGTGTATAGGTGGTGTACTCTGAACAGGTGGAGAAGATTTAACCTGTAAATCCTGCAATCCAATACCACAAGAATTGTTTCACGATTATCTGGTGAATATAGCTACTTGAAATACAAAAAGTTCAATGAAACATTTCACCTACAAATTTGAAAACACAACGGTTCATGGAAGTTAATAACACAAAATGTAATCCAATCAGTTGCTAAAACAATTATGAAAAGATAAGATGCGATGCCACGTTAATAAGATGTGATGCCACGTTAAATGTGTGTTCTCACTGCATTCACTAGACCTGAAAATAATGGTTTAACATTATCACGAGAACCCAAGAGGTGTCAGCAAGGTCTCAAAATGCAACTAGCCACATAGGCAAGGGAAGGAGAATGTACCATCTCATTTCCAATTGAAACCAGTCACAATAAATAAATAAACCTTGCTTGGCATCAAGGATAGTAGAGCTGCATGGGAGAGGAGAAGGAATAAACTAAATAAGAAAACTAGCAATAGAACTATGACAGTTTTGGAGATATTCTGTCTACAGTTATTCCAGTTCTATTTCCCTAGCAGGACAAGGGCATGGAGAACCCAGATCTGTGCTGCTCACATTGTGAAAGTCTTATTCCTTACACATTCATATTTGACCTCCATTGTTTAAAAGAGTCTTTTAGGAGCACAATAAAGTTCAAGGGAAATCTTCAATACTCAATTAAAGAAGATTTTTCTCATAAATTTCTGAGATTGTCTGCAACATGAACATCAAGGATAATCACTCCTCCCCTAAAAATTACTACCAGTAAAATGTTGGAGTATTTGTATTCAGAGTGCATGAGCAGATTAAAATACATATTCTGTCGAGAAATTCAGACAAGACCTTGGTTAAACATGTATGTGAAAGGCAACACCCAAGATATTTCAAACAAGCAGCAGTCAGACATTTTCATGAGTTATTTGAAGGCTTGAAGGGCACAATAATTCTAATGCTCTATGGAAGGAGACAACTAAATGAAAGACCTAGATACAAAATGTCCAGTGCCATGGAGACTTTTGAACATCTTACAAAAAAAAAGACGAAAATTTTGCTCTTTCACTTGTTTGTTCTTTCTGGCTGTTCAGTCGAAAACAAACAGCTTAGATGCATTAATTGCAAATTCACAGAACATCACTCACACAAGAGACATGTTAATTTCCTCATGTGAAGCATTCCATAAAACTTTTTCTTTTTCTTTTTTCTTTTTTTTTTTTTTTTTTTTTTTTTTTGTTTTTTTATCAACAGTCTGTTATTTATTGCTAGCAGAAATCAGAAATCAAGAAATAACTATTTTCTTCTGAAGTCTTTGTTTCAAAAATCAGTTACTCAGAGCCACACTTCACATCTTGTATATGGAATAAACAAGCCACCAAAGACACCCATTATTTGTACAATTGCAATTTTTACTTGTTGAGCTGCCTAGTGGGGTACATGTTATATCCATGCATGGCATATATCAGTATGGAGTAGGATATCTGCCCGTCCTTATACCACACATACATCAGTAAGTGCACATATAGAATACCTTGATGTCACTTCCACGGAACAAAATGTACTCATAAACTTTGTCATTTGGAGGGACTTGTGGACCATCTTTCTTCCTTCCTTCCGTTCCAAAAGACCTTACTGAAAGCCCAAAAAAAAAAATTTGAATCAGAAACAATAATGATTATGTAAATCATACCTTCTGAGTGCCATAAGAAGAAAATACAGGTGCTTGGAATACAGAATAATTAGATATATAAAGGAAAACTATTTTACTTCAAAATATGCACAGATAGAAAGAAACAAAAACATGAAGCCTTAACTATCATGTCAAATGCTGAGCTTGCAAGTATATTTTCCCTCAAAGAAAACTACCCACCATTTTAACTTACACTTTTGAGTAGCATATGCAAATAAAAATAAATAAATAATTAATTAAATAAACAAAAAAAAGTTTCTGAACTGGTGGGGTAAGCTATGCCAGCATTCTCTCTTTCTCTCTCCTGGCATACTCTCTTTTCTTCCGAACACCCCCCCCCCCAAACAACTGATGAAACGTATCCTGCCCTCCCCATCGGCTGGCTTCCCATCCCGCCAACACAAGAACTCTCCCTAAAGTTAAATTCAGTCATTGTTCAAAAACTTGCAGCAGCCATCATCAAGTTTGAAAATTCTTAAATGTTCATCCCATTAAGCCTAGAAAACTCCCAATATACTCAAAGATGAATGGCGTGGATATATCTAAAACAATGAACCATCAATTCAAGAATTTCTTCAATCTATATAGCTATGAAATGAAAAATAAAAATAAAAAGAAACAGCCTAACAAATATGATAATAGATATATAAATCTAATTTGCATTAAAAATGAAAATAAAAAATCAGAGATAAGGATGATAACAGTTAAGAAATTCAGATTCCAAAACCCAGACTCCAAGAACACATAAAATAAAATAAAAAAAATTAATAAGTCCTAAAACAAAGAAAGAAAACCACAAAAACGGCGGAAAATCGGAAGAAAAAAGTGAAAGCCCTATTGAGGGAGAGGATTACCGTTCCTCAACCCGATGCTGGATTCTTCAGTGTTAATGTTGTATAGAATGCCTTCGTAACGGATTTCGCACTTAGATGTCAAGCTTATCAAGCTGCCGATGTAGGAATCGGCAGCGCCACCAGATCTCGAAGCCTCTGCTGCCATGTTGTCTGCAAGGAACGACAGAGCATACGAACTGCTCGTCCTGCAGTAAACCAAAAATATGAGGAAGAGACAGCCAAAGAGAGAGCGAGAGGGAAAGGAAGAAGAAACACAGTCTGAGAGGAGGGAAGGGAGAGGTCGAATATAGAGAGAGAGGAGAGGAAAGAAAAACCCTTGAGACGTTTCTTTGTTTGTTTCGATTTCGATTTGATTTATTACAGGTAGAAAAGAAGATGGAAGTTTTGGGGTTTTGCTTATTTACCGGATTTGACCCTTTGGGGGCTCTGGCCTCTGTGGCTGTGTGCTGTGCTTATCTATTTTATTTTGGTAACGCCTCTGTGCATTCTCGGCTATCTATTATTCTTCAATCTTCCTTACGTGCTTCCGTGCTTGCATGTTGTAACTTCTAACTTATAACTTGTTGAGAAGGAAGTAATAAAAATAAATTAAATTGCAAAGGGTATCAAATCATTGTGAATTTTAAATACTCTCTTGCTTATATAAAAAAAAACCTTCATCAAAATGTAATTGGATTTTTTTTTTTTTTTTTTTTTTTTTTGTGGGGTTATCGGGGATGGGTTGATGTTTCTAGGCCCATCAGGGTTGGCCTGGGTTGATATTTTTAGGCCTTAAGTCAGGGTTTAGGGCAAGCCTAGGCTAAGTTGTGAAGATTTAGGGTTGGTTTGAGGGTTTTATAGAGCCCCACACAACCCGACCATGTTACAACCCTACTTATTCATTCATGTCGATCATAGTTGCTCAGTTGACCCATGGATAAATCCTTAGATCTATGGAATTAAGTATCAACTTTGTCTTTATCCCCTCTCACTTGGGTGAAAACATCCTCTGCAGAGAGTGCGGTAGTATAGTGAGCATTGGATGGTCGAGACGACCTCGGGACATGTGTCTAAATACTTTTGGTCATCTGATGCTCACCGCACCGCCACACTCACTGCAGAGAATAACCGCTCCCCACTTAGAGCTTCTCTTATAGTGGTAAATTTTATTGATTAGTAACTTAATTGTTGGAAATGAAAAATTGGGTTATTTTACTGACCTCTTGAAGTGACTAGGAATTCTATACGGCCCTCTTCTAATATTGAAGTTGATATGACAATTCTAGTTGACATGACAATTCTATCTACCCCTCTTCCAATATATCTAAGTGAAGATAAATATGATTTGGGTTGCTACTTCTTTTGGCTTATTCTCTGTTCTTGCGCTCTCTATTCAGACTACCTCAATCAATCATGTTTAATAAAAACCCTGAAATATTAAAACCACCCCAAAGGTCAAATTTTTCCTTTGGAAAATTGTTATTTTGGTTTCTGGATTCATTCCCTCGCTGTCTACTTTTTTTTTTTTTTTTTGGGTTAACCAAGGTCAAATTATTCCTCCGGAAAATTATTATTTTGGTTTTTGGATTCATTTCCTCGCTTTCTACTTAACCGGATGTACAATGAGTGGAAGCAAAAGACTTCACAAAAGCTCAAGCAGCTAATAGAGATTCAAGCGGTCCCCACAAACTAGCGAACAATGCTCTTTGTCAAATTATTACCATGAATCATCTTTTCATCCTTTGCTCTTTAGTGTGCACTCTTTAGTTGAGCCTTGGTTTTACATCCTTCCAATCTATTGGTCTATCCATCCAAGATAGAATTGGATTAATTTTGGAGCTTTGTATTAGTTTTAATACAAAATCAATGTTGTATAATCTTAAGGCTAGCATTCTTTAGCATATTTGGAACTAGTCAAGCCGAAGGCTTGGATACTCATCGTTAACAAAAAAAAAAAGACTAGCATTCTTTAGCATATTTGGCTTTTCTATATTGATGCTACCTTCTATAACTTATTCTTAATTCTACATAGTTACTACAAAGGGTTATTCAGTTTTGCAGGTGAATATGATAAAGAATCTTTTAAGGATAGTCTTCTACTCTTCATATCTCATGGCAACCTCTTCCTTATAATTCTATCAAGGTTTAATGCTGATATCGAGGGGATATTTCGAGATAATTACAGGCACTTTATATCATGCTTCTTTGAGTTTGTTGGGATTTCAATGACCTATGGCGGAGGCTCTCTTCAATGTTGTTTCATGACAATATCAATATTTGATTATTAGGCACAAAAGATCCTAACAACATTCAAATGTCGGATCCGGATCCTCTCTATAAAGTCCAGGGTCCAGAGAGTAATCTCATGGCTGGGAGGACATGGGAACGCATCCTGATGTCATTCTCAGCCCTTGGATCACTCTCTAATCTCCGGGCTCTATGGAGAAGTATCCTATTCTTAAAACTCAACATTTCAATCCAGACAAGATCAAGTGAAAACCCTTGCACGAGGAGTGAGTTCAAGCTTTTGTTGGCCCCAATGATGAGGTGAATCCACTCCATTAATGCTGCCAATCGAACACTAGAAATGATCCCAAAATTGACTGAGAACAGAATCAGCGCCTATGCAATTGATAGAATCACTCCAATTCCTACAATGATAATTACAAAAATGCAATTATTCAAGTATTTAATCTCCCTACTGTTTACAGGAAAAAAATAAAAGAAAAATCATAGTTTAAAATAGCATCCTCCCATAGCCATAGTAACATATAGGATGTTGATTTTCATTTTCCTGCAAGTGTTGTTAAGCCATAAGAATCATCATTGCTTTCCATTGTGTACAATTGTTGGTTACACTTATTTCTACATGATTACCACAATTGACTTAGTTAAGCACGTCCGGTTGAATAAAAAAGGTCTTGGAAGATTGGAACCACGGTCTCCTTGGAACATGCTTAAGACATGCTCATGTTCTAAGTGTTCTATCAATTTTAATTAAAGACCGACTAGTTTATACAAATTACCTGGAAAATCCAGCATCTGTTTTTCTTCAAGACCAATCTTCAGTGTCAAACTATACACATCTAGAGTATTGTGATAATGTTAATACTTAATAGTTATAGGGGTCTACTTATATTTTATCCATCCTAAAATCAATTCAAAGAATCTACCTTAGGGCCAAAATTCTACCTATTTACCTTGATAGATTAAGACCTAGCCCTACCAAGTGGATGAATTGACATGTGTAAAATCATTGAGATAGCAAATACATGAATTGGGAAACCATCAAAGAACTTTTTTTCTTTTTTTTGGTGAGAACCAACCAAGGTGTCCAATTTTGGAGGTCTCCCACTAGGACTTTTATTCATAATTTGTGTCCCGAATGACCATTGATTGGAATCTATTATGGAAATCCTTATTTAATTTAGATTATCAAAATCCTTGGATTCAATTAGATATCCCTCCATACATTGTCAAGTTGTAAATTGGAAAACCCATCAAATGAGATTGGATATTACCTTAATGGGGGGCATTAATTATAGTTATTAGTTGAAGATTTGGTCTCCCCTAATTCATACTAACAATCTCATAGCCATTGAGTAAGAAGAAGTGAGAATAAATCTTCAAGCAAGGTTGTGGGGATACCTAAGGACATCATCAATGGTAGCATTAAGTTTTCATCAGAGCTGATACATCATCCGCAGTGTCTGGTATGTTTTTCCCCTTCTTATTATTGTGATTCATGAATGCTAGACAAGATCTATATTGTATGTATTGGAATGAATAATCTCTTTCACTTTCATCTATGGACCCAAAGGTGGAGGGGGATTGTAGAGAAGGTTTAACGTTCTCCCATTGGAATCTCCACTCAGTATAAAAGTGTTTATTCGCTTGACTTTCTAACTTCCTATTCACGAAGCTATTATAAATTCAAATCCATTGGGAATTGCATAGGGGTGGGAGCAGGTTGCGCAATAAGATTGGGGTGAAACTATAAATAGGTTTGGAAGGCGGAGGTGGAGGGTTAGGCATAGTGGAGGTGGGGGTAGAGGTGGGGAAGAGATCGAGGATAAAGATAAAAATATACTCAATTCAGGGTAGGACAAAGCTCATGAGGGATCCCAAAATTCCCCTTTCAAAGATTAGATATTCCAAACTTATTTTTTATCATACATTGGATACCTCAGATGTAATTAATAAATAAATAAATAGCCCTCATAAATAAATAAATGTCTTACGAACTTATATGCCTTTGTTGAGAATTGTTTGAAATAATTTCTCCTTAAGATTTTATCATTTTTATGAATGATATAACTGTTAAAAGTATATGACAAATAAATATAACAGGCATGTGGGCATTGTTCAAATAATTGGGAATTGAATCAATGAATTGTTTGATTTGGATCAAAATCAATGGACAATAATCTAAACCTGCCTAATTTGTCTGCCCTTGACACGGAAACAGATTGGCCAAGTTCAAGTCGTTTTCTTCATCATCTTAGTTGGATCTAACCGATTCCATGGCCAAATCTTGATTCTAATTTTTTTTTTCATAAGTTTATTGATTCTATTGTTGATCATCCTTCCACACCAAAATGGCTTAGAATTGGTTGGATTGAATTGATTCACGCTAAATCCGATTGTAATTGCAATCAGAATTAACACTGACCAAACCTCAATTCCACTTTTGAAAACCTTTTGTGTATATAGGGATGTAAATGATCAATCAAAAATTCAAATTTGATTTACATTCGTATCTAGCTCGAGGGTATCTGGATCCAAATTTATCCAATTGGAATAGATATCCAACTTATAATAAAAAATTCAGTAACTAATGATCTTGAAGATTCTTAAAGATACTACCAAAAAAGAATAGATGTCTTCTGGAAATAAAGGAAATCAGGAGCTAAGGGTGTCTTTTGGTATGACTTATGATTCTTATTTCTCATTAAAATAAACCAATATATCAATAAATACTTAAACATGTAGAGATGTATTTATGATTTATTGGGATAAACTGATAAAGTGATTATTGTTATTTATGCACTAAACCATTAATGACCACATGTTGTAATGGCTCAAAACAAGGTAAAGGAGTAAATTCGCTTATTTTTATAAAAATTCTTTCTCATCTTTGCAACCGTATTTATTCATCCAACGAGATAGTCTAACCGACTGAAAAACGCCAGGAGACCCACAAGGACTCTCTCTCTCGTCTATCCTTTCTTCATCTCTCTCTCTCATCTCGTTTCACTCTCCTGTGCTAGGCATACCAAACTTATTTTTCATTATATAACCTATTATGTCCAATAGTACCTGATGCAGAAAAAATTGACGGATGATCTTCCCTGCAGTTTCTGGTGCTTTGGCCGACCTGCACAGAAGAGATGACAGGGGAGAGCTGGGCTGACCCGACGGGGGACTTTCCGATGTCTAAGTCATATCTTTCCATAGTAGATGCTCAAGAGAGCTTTTCCAGTAAAATAAGTGATTGATCGATCCCCCATGATGGAGGCTTACCTTGGTATTTATAGGCTACTGATGGAGAGAGGAGGGGTGTTTATAGAGAGTCCAGTTTAGGCGTAGAGTCCTTAAGGGGAGTGGCACTGTGATTTTGAGAATATTTTAGGTTCCAGGGCATATTCTGAGAATATTCTCCATTGATCTCGGAGGTGCAAGTCGTGAGAGGGGTGGCCGCCTTTGATGACGTGTAGTGGATAGAGTCCTGCCCCCATGATCAGGGATCACGTCCCTTAAATGTAGGAGTGGATGTGTGCACGTTTCTGGGTGCATTACTTGATTGTGCCGAGTCGAGATGACAGGTTGGTCGAGTCAAGGTGACTGGCAACACGGCCTGATGGAGGGCCGAGGTGGCAGCACCGCCTGATGGAGGGCCGAGGTGGTAGTACGGCCTGATGGAGGGCTGAGGTGGCAGCACGGCCTGATGGAGGGCTGAGGTGGCAGCACGGCCTGATGAAGGGCCGAGGTGGTAGCATGGCTTGATGGAGGGCCGAGGTGGCAGCACGGCCTGATGGAGGGCCAAGGTGGTAGCACGCCCTGTTGGAGGGCCGAGGTAGTAGCACGGCCTAATGGAGAGCCAAGGTGACAGCACGGCCTGATGGAGAGCCGAGGTGGCAGCACGGCCTGTTGGAGGGCCGAGGTAGTGGGTCAGTCTTGTTCAGGTTTGCATACACACTTTAGCCATGCTGAGGAAGGGGATATATTTTGCCTCATCACCAGCCCCCCGCTCTAGCAGTTCGAATCGATCTGTTAGAG
Source organism: Macadamia integrifolia (assembly GCF_013358625.1). NCBI lineage: Eukaryota > Viridiplantae > Streptophyta > Magnoliopsida > Proteales > Proteaceae > Macadamia > Macadamia integrifolia. Next base: position 19,460,863 of record NC_056561.1, on the reverse strand, counting down.
CATTTAATTCGATGCAAAACACACTGCTTCACTTTCTCAGCCGAGGCTGCTCAATGGTTCGAGGACGTGGCTGTCACTTGTTCAAAGGCGAAGGAGGCAAAGCGCCTTCATGGGGAGCTGCACAAGATCACATGCCAACTGGAGGTTGAGAAGAAAATGGCCCGATCTGAGGAGGTCCGTGCCAATGATGTCAGGTTGATAACTGGAGACCTAGAATAGGAGGTTGCCAAGCAGCTTAATGCCAACAGCAACTTGATGAAGGAGAATGATGCTCTCTAGGACGAGTTGTCCGAGACTCAGGGCGCTCGCAAGGAGGAGGAGCTCGCAGCTAGTGTTGGCGAGCTGGAAAGGTAACATCAGGCCGAGCTGGAGGTCAGAGAGGTGGCTGAACCCCTAGGCCTATCAGAAGTTGATTGACATTAACATTGCTTCGTTTCAGGTCAGCTCGGACGATGCCATCCAGTTCATCCCGAGTAAGATGCTAGGCTACGATCTGACAGACTATGAGTAGCGCGTTTCCATCCCTGCTACTTTGGTGTAGCTCTACAGCTTGATCGATATTGGTGAAAAGGTGATCCAACTCGAAGGATAGCCAAGTGAAGAGCTAGGCCCGTGGATTAGCCCCCCGAGATTAGCCTTGTATATATATATATATTTTTATGTAGATGTCTCCTTCGAGAGTGATGTACTTTGAGGGTTTTTCCCCCTTTTTTTGATGAATGAAAATTTTGTTTTGGTGTCATCTCTCAGCATTCTTGTGCTTCTTTCTTTATTTTCTTGTACTTTGAACCGACTCGAAATGAGTAACTTTTGGAAGAATAAGGACCAATACAACTGTCTGAGTGTGGCTCCGTTCCCTATCTGAGCTCGGAATTGATCTTCCATGTCTAGCTTATGAGCTCTTGAGGTGCCAAGCCTGGGACTAGCCATAGAGGTGCCGACCTGGGGCTTGATCTTTTGATGTGCCTTGCATTAAGGTCTTTTGTGGTGCCGAGTCTGGGCTGGGGCTTGCATGCTTTATTGCATAAGGTCTTGAGGTGCCGAGCCATGCTCGGGCTTACATACCTTAATGCTTAAGGTCTTGAAGTGCCAAGCCGAGGCTTGGGTTTATATGAATTAATGCGTAAGGTCTTGAAGTGTTGAGCCATGCTCTGGCTTGCATGCCTTAATGCGTAAGTGCCTAAGGTGTCGAGCCGTGCTTGGGTTTGTGTGACTTAGTGCGTAAGGGCTTGAGGTGTCGAGCCGGGGCTCGGGCTTGCATGCCTTAATGCGTAAGGGCTTAAGGTGCCGAGTTGGGGCTCGGGCTTGCATGCCTTAGTGCGTAAGGGCTTGAGGTGCTGAGCTGGGTCTCGGGCCTACATGCCTTAGTGCATAAGGGCTTTAGGTGTCGACTTGGGGCTCGGGCTTGCATGCCTTAGTGCGTAAGGGCTTGAGGTGCTGAGCTGGGGCTCGGGCCTACATGCCTTAGTGCATAAGGGCTTTAGGTGTCGACTTGGGGCTCGGGCTTGCATGCCTTATTGGGTAAGGGCTTAAGGTGTCGAGCTCGGGCTCGAGCTTAAATGCCTTAATGCGTAAGGGCTTGATGTGCGGAGCCGGGGCTTGGGTTTGCGTGCCTTAGTGTCACACCCCGTTCTCACTGAACCGGGCCAGTGACCGGGTTAACACCGGTTAACCCAAACCTACCAGGATCATCTGATACTGTATTCTACCACAGCATACACACAACTAATAAAAGCTCATCAGATCAGCGAAAGACTAGGTTTACCTATGAATATTCCCATAATACTTAATACCCGAATTGTGATACAATAGTTATATACATGTGGGCCCCGAAGGCATGATATTTACAAAATAAAAGTACAATTCACATATCAAGTACATAAAGGAAACCGTCAAAATAATCAGAGTACACAGATCGGCTCGGTATCAAAGGCTAGAGCTCACCTCGGCATCAAGGGTTGAGCCCAGCTCGGTATCACATGGTAGAGCTCAACTCGGCCTCAAAAGTGGAGCTTAGCTCGGCATCAATACTGCGGTCCGACAGCATAACTCTCGCACGAGCAGTCAGTGCCGTGCTCTAACTCCTCAGGGGCCCACCAGTCCTCTTCAGGGAACTCGACTGTGGGACCCACCCCGTGCTCTTCAGATGTATGACCTGCAAAATCATCTAAAAAGGGGGGCACCCGTGGGATGAGCTCACTAGCTCAGTAAGTGGTAAGATGGACCACACAGGAGTCCACACATCAAAACACAATCATATGCACTACATGCCATGCATTACATTTTAAATCACATCCACCTAAGCAACATTACTAAGTCTTCGGTTTAGTGCTACTACAGCCACAATGCGTGTATACTCTGGGTACGAGCCGCAAACTCCATCCCGTGATACGCCCATAGGGCTGTCGAAGAAGGCCCACCATGAGTACTCGGAAAAGTAAAAACATGCTGACCACCGGCTCTCAACAGAAATATAAATGACTGAAATTTAAAGGTGTTGACTCCAGCAATTTAAAAGCAGTACGATTGACCCTCTTGAATATACCACTGGGGTTGCCGACTGTCCTAATGACCCGTCGGGCGTTATGTCTAACCGCCACAGTGATCCGACAACCGCGACCACTGCTTCCCCCCAAATGGTAACCCAACACCTTAACCCCTGTTGGGAAGGGTCGTAGCACGGGACGGTGAAAATCCTAAACCGCATGCTCCTATATGACAATAGTACAATTGTATAGTGCCACCGCGTCCTATACCACGGGCCACCAATGCAGTCGTTTTCAAGCCGACTACGGCATCTAGTCTATTAATGCATCATGCACAATGATGTCAACGTTCAATCACATAAACATCTCGTCACTTGGCATTTAGAAAGTAACATAGCACACATGCAATACAATGTGAGGATGACTAATCTACATATCATATTCATGATGGCATGACTAGACTAGATACATTTAAATGAATGCCAAACAATGCCTTGAAACAAGGCCAAACGTCCTCTCCCCACTTACCTGTAGTGTACAAGGATTCCCGCTCGGTACGGGTGAGATCCGATGCGAGAAGCGTAGGATTTAGTGAACCTAACATAATTGAGCGGAGTTAGTACTTCACCATTTTGGAATCAAAATTAACACGATCCAATGACACGATCATGTTTAGAATCCTAAAAGGAGGTCACACGTCCAATTTGGGTCCAATCAGACGCAAGAATCACATTCAGGGCCCCACAGGTGGGTCAGACAGCCAACCTGTCTGGCCCACCGGTCTGGCCCACCGGTTTGGACTGACGGGCAAGGTGGCCCACCGGTCTGGCCCGTCGGTTGGGCCAGGGGGTCTGCTAAGACCGACGGGCAGGGTGGCCCGCCGGTTAGCCCGTCGGTCTGGCCGACCGGTTGTGCCCGAAGGCCCTGCCCTCTCAGGCGGGTGCTCACAGGAGGGCCAGATGGCCCACCGGTCCTACCCACTGGTCTTAGCGGGAAAACTGTTGTTTCTTCCCAACTTCCTCCATTCTTTGGGGATTCAAATGGGGCTTTTCCCAACTCATTCTTCACACTTTCAATGTCTTATAGGGTGGTTCTAACCTAGATCTAGGTTAGATTCAAGTGATGGGAAACCATCTTACCTTCTTTGCTCAAGAACACCTTCAAACCCTCAAAATCACTTCAAACCCACAATGCTTCTCCAACCTTATCAATACCCCTTCAAATCCTTCAAGATCAACACATAAATCATCTATTAAACCTTAGATTCATCATTTCAAAGGGGATTTACAAGATCTCAAGAAACCCTACTCGAATCAAGGGTTTATGCTTGGGTATGGTGAATGTTCAAGGAACCCAACTTTGCTTACCTCTAAATGTAGATCTAGAGTTGAAGATCACTCTTCACGCGCCGGAATGGGAAGATCAAGCTTCGGCGCCGCTGAAATCCTTCTCTTCTTCCTCTACCTTCTCTTCCCTTCTTCTCCCCTTTCTTTTCTCTCTCCTCTTTACTATCCTCACCAACGTACGAGTGTCATAGATGAAAATAAAAGAAAGTCATAAATGCTATATATATATATATATATATACTTCTTAAATAACTAAATAGTTCACATGGATGGGTCACTCAGGTGGGTGGGTGCGCCCACCTGTCCGCCCACCTGAGGGCCAAAACTTGAAACTTTGACAGAGTTCGGGCCTCGGCGCGAACCCCACCCTTGGCATACAATGTAATACACGTATGCACCTTAATATACGGCTACAATACCTGCTTTATTCACACATGGCATTATGATAGGTGCACATACACGGCTTGGGTATTCCCGTCTCTTCTGGCAGTGGCTCGGACTTATCGGGCCAGCCGGTGTTTAAGGTCACCCTTGCCATCATAGTCCATAAGGAGCCCGCTCTAACTCTCTCCGATTCAGGTTCTGCATAGTTAAACCGGGTCAACCGTGTAATCCGACCGGGTTTAAGAAGTAGGGTATTACACTTAGTGCATAAGGGGTTATGGTGTCGAGCTGGGGCTCGGGCTTGAATGTCTTAATGCATAAGGGCTTAATGTGCCTAGCTGGGGCTCGAGCTTGCGTACCTTAATGCGTAAGGGCTTGAGGTGTTAAGCCGTGCTCTGGCTTACGTGCCTTAATGCGTAAGGGCTTGAGGTGCTGAGCTGGGGCTTGGGATTGAATGCCTTAATGCATAAGGGCTTGATGTACCGATCCAGAGCTCGGGCTTGAATGTCTTAGTGCGTAAGGACTTGATGTGCCGAGCCGGGGCTCAGGCTTGCATGCCTTAATAAGGGCTTGAGGTGCCGAGTCGGGGCTCGAGCTTGCATGCCTTAATGAGTAAGGACTTAAGGTGCCGAGCCGGGGCTCGGGCTTGCATGCCTTAATGGGTAAGGGCTTGAGTTTCCAAACTAGGGTCTGGTCTTGATAGTGCTGAGCTTGAGCACGGTCTTAGATGTTGCCGAGCTTGTACCTCGGTCTTAGATGATGCCGAGTTGTAGCTCGATCTTAGATGCTACCGAGCTGTAGCTTGTCTTTATGCTTTAGTTGTTAAGGTCTTTATTTCCTTAGAAGAGCCAGATATTTGGGAGAAGCTTCATAGTATATTGATGTGTGGTATGCACTTGGGACAAATACATTGCTTCGAAATAGAATCTAATCCGCTCCATGAATAAAATTGAATAACTGAGATATGGAAGCTAAGGTGCGGATAATATAAAATCTATAAGACTAACACCCAATCGATGGGATTTCAATGCAATATACTGATAAAAGTGTCTACTAGCCTCAGTGATTGGGACAGTAAGCAGTTGTTCTACTGGCTTGGCTCAAGTCAGGAGACCTTCATCTCGGTAATCAACAATTTCTTTCGTACATGCTAGGCCCGAGCATAGTTTCTTGATAGATTTTATAAAGTTTGTATAGCATTCCCGGGATTCCTTCTGGCTGGACTTGCATTCACCAACTCCATTGTTGGTGGGGAATTTGACTTTCATGTGCTTAGTGGACACAATCGCCCCAAGGCCATTGAGACCAGGTTAGCTAAGGATTGCGTTGTAGGGTGAGGCGATCTTGGCAACCATAAAAGAAACCATGGTAGTGGTTGTTTGAGCTCCCTGTCCGATGGTTACGGGCAAGTCTATAACTCCTTCCAGCTCTGCTGGTGTGCCTGAAAATCCGTACAAGGGTCCTGGAGCTAGCTTTAGGGTCCCAGTGCCAAGCCCTTGTTTTGTGAAGGCTTCATAGGACATGAGGTCAACGGAGGCTCCTGTGTCCACTAGGACCCTGTGGAAGGGGTGGTTTGCCACCACTAATTGAACTACGACAGCATCGTTGTGAGGCCAGTTCAACTCTTCCAGATCTCTGTCAGAGAACGTAATGAGTGGATCCATTATGAGGGCTTTGACAGGCTGTTCCGTGATGCATATGAACTGCATGTGGGCTTTGGCTTTTTCTAACTAATTCTGCTGTGGGTCCGCGCATGATTGTTAGAATTACTGGACCCACGAGTTGGTTATCGTAAGCATCAGCTCGGTCAGTGGCTTGTTCCTTAGATTGCTCGGCCCTATCTCGGCTCGGCCTGGCATCATCTCTCCTCAGCTCGGGCCAGTTTCCACCATATTTCTGCTTCAAATACTTGTTGAGGTATCTAGCCTTGATGACCTCATCAATTTCCCTTTTCAGAGACTTGCAGTTTTTAATGTCATGTCCATGGTCTCGGTGGTATCGACAATACCGGTTGAGGTTCCTCTCCTCCGGTTTAGCTGTCATTGGCCTGGGCCAGTGAAAATACTTATGATCTTAGATCTCTAAGAGCAGGTTTGTTCGGGAACGATCAAGTTCATATCGGTCCGGTTTAGCTATGTCAAGTGGCCGATCTGTTCTGTTCTTCTTCGACTCGTGAGAATCGTCCCTAGGTCTCAGAGTCCTTTTCTTCTCCTTCTCCGACTGATCACCTATCCCTCTGGCGGCCAGGATTTCCTCCATGTTGGCGTATTGATTGCATTGTCTTAATAGCTCAGGCATTGTTTCTGGCAAGTCAAGGGCCAGAGACTAGACCAGGTCAGGGTGCATTACCCCATTGCACAACGTGCTATACACTACTCATTTCAGTATGTTTTTTACCTCCAGTGTCGCCTTGGTGAATCAGGCAAGGAACTCTCTTATAGTCTCTCTCGCTCCCTGCCTCATGTTCATCACTTTTTGTGTAGTTTGCTTATGCTTCATACTTGCTTGGAAACGTATGAAGAACGCTCTTGTCAGCTCTTCATAGCTGCGGATGGACCGTGGCCGCAAGTTCGACATCCATACCAGTGCAGCTCCTTTTAACGAGGCTGCGAAGGCTCGACAGAGAATGACATCTGACCTACCATGAACCGTCATGGCTGAGCTGTAGTACAACAGATGATCATAGGGATCTGTGGTGCCATCATATCCATTAAAGACGGGTATCACAAATTTTGGAGGTAGCTCGGCGTCTATCAGTTCGTCGGATAGTGCATTATGGGCCGGAGTTATAGTTATGTCGGTCGGGTGCCTTTGCCTCTGCATTCCTTCTACTTGCTCAGTGAGGCACTGGATGTGGCTCTCCAGGTCGTCCCTTCTCACCTCGGCTGCCCTTTCGCCTCTTATGGGACTTCTTCCTCGGCCTTAGTGACCACCAGGCTGATCCTAGCCTTGCCGTGGTGCACCACTGGTCGACCTGATGGGCGAGGTCTGACCCCCATAGGGTTGATCTTAAGGTTCTTCTCTGTGCGGACGCACGCCTCTAGTGAGTTTTTGAGGTGACAGATGGCGTCTTCCTACCCGGGGTGGGGATCTATGGGCAGCATATGTCTTTGGACTCCGGTGACGCATGGAATAGCGAGCTCTTTCGTTCTTGGCAGGAATGGGACCTTGCCTGTGCCCCTCGGTAGGAGAGAGGGGTGGTACCGAGTGAACAATGCTTGACGTTCTGGCTGACCCCCTCCTTGCTGTTGATTGAGGGGTGACACTGTTGTCAGGAGATTCATCGTTGAGTTGTCTGCCCGGAACAGGCCTAGGCGGCTGACCTGAACTAGTCTGTGGCACTAGAAGTGCCGAGCTGAACTGACGTATGAAGTTCCACACCAGTACGTTTGTCGCTAACACCTATAGTTGCATGCTCTGCATCTGCTCTTCCATGTTTGGGTGAGTTACCCGAGATGATGGGACAAGGCGAGATAGCTGAGGGTTCTGCTCGCGCTGATCCCCCTCTCCTTGGGCAACTTGCGCATCAGGCCTAGTTTGCTAGGGTCCTTGTGGAGGGGTCTCTGCTGGGACATTCTCCTGCTCTGCCATTGGTGGTGAATGGGGACGTCCAAGTGGTAACTCGCGGGTGAATTTTACTCATGTTGTGGTAGAAGAAACGACCTTCTCACTCCTTAATTGCATTGGTCCAAGGTGGGATTTTTTGTAATTGTTCCCACAGATGAGGCCAATCTGATATGGCAAAAATTGACCAGATGATCTTCCCTGTAGTTCTTGGTGCTTTGGTCGACCTGCACAGAAGAGATGACAGGGGAAAGCTGGGCTGACCCGACGGGGGACTCTCCGATGCCTAAGTCAGATCTTTCCACAACAGATGCTCAAGAGAGCTTTTCAGTAAAAGAAGTGATTGATCGATCTCCCATGATGGAGGCTTATCTTGGTATTTATAGGCTGCTGATGGAGAGACAAGGAGGGGCATTTGTAGAGAGTTCAATTTAGGCATAGAGTGCTGGCCCCATGATCAGGGATCACGTCCCTTGAATGTAGGAGTATGTGCACACGATTATGGGTGCATTACTTGACTGTGCCGAGCCGAGGTGACAGATTGGTCGAGCCGAGGGAACTGGTAGCACGGCCTGATGGAAGGCCGAGGTGGCAGCATGGCTTGATGGAGGGCCGAGGTGGCAACACAACCTGATGAGATGCTAAAGTGGAAGCACGACCTAATGACCGAGGTAGCAGCACGGCCTGATGGAGGGCCGAGGTGGCAGCACAGTCTGATGGAGGGCTGAGGTAGTGGGTCAGCCCTGTTCAGGTTTGCATACACGCTTCAGCCGTGCTGAGGAAGGAGACATATTTTGCCTCATCAGTACCCAAATGGTTATTGTTTATAACCCATAGTCTATTAGTATAACAAATTATTCATAAATAGATAATACATATAAAAATAAAAGTCATTTACCCTTTCCCTTGTACTTTGCTCTTATTACTCCCTCTGTGGTTTTGGAAATTACATCCACCTCCCTTGTCAGATGACGTTATTAGTGTGGTGTTAGTTTTGAATTGTAAAAGACGATTTTTGCATTTCGTAATTCAACTATAATTCAAATACCTAGTCTACCCCTATGTTTCTTCTCAAACCATTTTCCCCCAAATTGAAAAGAGATTGGAATAGTGAAAACCTAACGTATCAACTGAATGAGGTATTAACCATCTTCTACGAAGGTGAGTTGGTGATAAGGTGATAGGCGATAGGGACATGCGACATCTACAGGCGATGGCAACGGCGCCGATGTGGTGCTTTGGATGTGTTGAACCAGATGAAATTGGGTGGGATCAAGCCTGACATCGATTGTTATACCACGGTTCTAAACATGGATGTTAATTTTGAGCCTATCGGGAGGCCCAACTAATCTCAGTATGTTTATGGGCCGACTTGGAGCCTGACACATTTATTAAGCCGGCGTTCATGGAGTAGGTAGGTAGCCCATCGGGTCCCAACCGAACTGACTCGTTGTAACCCAACTAAGCCTGACCCTTTTATTAAAGAACAACCATAATCTCATATTATTTATCTTTTTTATTAAAGATTTGCATCACCTTCTATTATAATGATTTTTTGTGTAAAACTACTGTGGTTTTAATGTTCAAATGGAACAATTCTAGGCCTTCAACCCATTTAAAAAAAGAATTTTAGAGTGACACGTTTAGAGCTCGTATAGACTTAAGTAAATGTCAGCATTTGAGGTACATTCTTGTAACAGAGATTGACGGTAAAAGACCTAAATATAATTTGATATTAAATAAGGGGTATCCCTATAATACTAGCATTTTCTAAGGGGTGCGTTATAAATTACCCTTGATAAGGGCTTTAAGACATCCGAGACAAATAGATTTAAAGTGAATCATATCCATCCAAGTCGCATCCGTTTCAAAAGCTTGCGATCCACCTTGCTCGGCTCGCCACGGAGCGAGTCGGATTTTCCGACCTCGAAAACAGTTCGAAGGGTTTTGCCTTTGCCAGCCTCATTTGAGGGTTTAAGCCTTCAAGCTAAAGCAGAAACGAAGTATAGCAAAGCCATCGTCAATGGCTTCATCCATGGGTTCTTTATCAAGAAGATTCTCTCTTTCTCTTATCTCCGCCAAAAGATCCCCCCCGAGCTCCATGAAATTCTGTACAAATATCACCTCCAACGAAGATCTTGACGATGACGATTCCAGTATTAGTCAGGACGGGAGCTCAGCATCGTCATCAACCTCATCTTCCCCAACGAACTCAAACCAACACCAGAAACGATTCTTTCAAAGGCCACTAGAGAACGGCTTGGATGTTGGTGTCTACAAGGTGCATTCATCAAAACTATTAGGGTTTCTCTCTCTTGTCAAGGTAAATTAAAATTTTTTTTTTTCCCTCATTGATGGTTGGTGACTTGGTATCCCTTTTTTGTTGCGCAGGCGATTTTGATTGGGCAAGTTGGGCAGCATCCAATTCAGAAGCGATTGAGGAGCGGTAGGCCTGTGACGCTGTTTTCGCTCGGGACTGGTGGGATTCGAAACAACCGGAGGCCGTTTGATAACGAAGAGCCCAGAGAGTATGCTAATAGGTGCGCTGTTCAATGGCATCGAGTTGCAGTGTACCCAGAGAGATTGGGAGGGCTTGCCATGAAGCAAGTCAAACCCGGGTGAGAACTCTGAAGCATCGTTTGTGTTCTTTGATTTGCTTGCTGTGTTCACTTCGTTGAATCGTTAGTGATGGAGTTCTGTAATTTTTGGATTGAAACCTATGTGATATGATTATGGGTTTCTCTTCTGCATGATTTACTCTGACAGGTAAATTAAAGCCGAGGAAAGAGAAAATGAAACGCCTCTTCATTCTTGATCTAATTCCAGTTATAATGTAGACTATGTTTCTTTTGTTTTAACGAAGGTCCCTATGCCAATGATGCAAATGGATTTGCCTAACTTTGTGTTGAACAAATTGAATGTCAAATTTATGCAGTAATACTGTCTTGTGGATTTTATTTTGTTTTCCGATTAACCATCATTTCGTGAAAGCTGGTAAGCTCCAAGGAAGGTCATGCTGATCATTTTAGGATTCAAAATTTGTACTGTAGCTAAGACTACGTGGGGAGGTTTCTTCTAGTTTGTGACCTCAATTGTTTCGGTGGAACATGGGTTTATTGTGGAGAATAGCCTTTCCATATCCATGCTAAGCATGCACAACTTCATGAAGCCTTATCACTACTACTTTGTGGTGGAAATGTGAATCTTCTTTGGGATTGCCAGTCTACATATTTTATTAACTTGTTGTACCCATGTCACAATTAAGGCTCAATAATGCTATTCTATACTTATTTCATGCTGACTGAATTTTATCTCAGTGAAACATCTACTGGCAATTATATCAAACAGAAAGGGCATTAATGCTTGGAAGTCAGTTGACTCAAACTCCTCCTCATAGACTGAAGACAGCGATGGCTACTATCCACAGTATATAACCTGTTTCTGGAACTCTGCATCTACTTGTGTTTCAACTTGGTCCCCATCTTTTTGATTTTTATATTTGCTATGTTCCTGTGGTTTTTTTATAAAGATATTTTGCCTTGCTACTCAGTTAAGTGGTTTTCTCATTTGAACTATGGTAATTAGGACTAGGATGGGGAGTCTAACCAAGTCTCAACTACAGGAACTTTTAATCAAAGAACACCCAAGCAACCATAAAATAACTCAACAGCAAAAATCAACAAGGCAGAATTACTCAAGCACAGATCACTAAAAGACGAAAATATGAAGATTTTAGATAACTCACAATTGGCTGGTCAGAATCAGCCAATAATTGGGTTGAGTCTTACCCAGGTGGGAAGGGATGATCAACCAGAATTAGGGCTCAAACCAATTGCCAGAAGTGCTTCAGTGGACAGAGAACCGATTGTAAATCTAGGGAAAAATTATGGGCAGAAGTAGAGTTTGAGTACCTGATTTGTTTGAACAATAACAAACCTTTGAAAAGAAGACTTTGAAAGAGAAAAGGAACACTTGAAGAGGAACCTCTTGGGCTTCACACCGCAAAGAGTCAATT
>NC_056561.1:19427503-19448968 GCF_013358625.1 Macadamia integrifolia | reverse complement strand
CCCCCCCCCCCAAATTGCAGTTAACTTGGCTCAACCTTCAACTTACCAAGATCTGGCCATACGTGAATGAGGTAATGTTCCTGATTTTACTGGGGATCTCATTGTATGTGGTGGCATGGGATCAGGGGGGAAGCAGAATACCTAGTTTGCATGTTTTGGTGACAATAGCAAGTGCTCCTCTGTTGTCTTGTGGTGGTATAGGCTGCCTCTGAGCTGATAAGGACTAATGTCGAACCAGTCCTTGAACAATATAGGCCGGTCTTCTTGGCTTCTCTTAAATTTTCCAAGTTGACTCTTGGAACTGTCGCTCCACAGTTTACAGGTTAGTCTAATTGATATGATATTTTGTTTTTTGTTTTTTTTTTCAAATGTTTTTTGCAGTCATGGTGACCTTCATCTCCTCTTAAGATTCCATTCAAGGTCTGATATGAATTTACAATTATGTGCTAACTTTTTTACTTGTTAGTTGGTATATTTGGGCAACCAAAGCTGCATGTGTTCCATATGTTAAAAAAGTAGGATGGAAAGTAGTTCCGGCCTTACTTAGGTTCAAGAAATCATAATCAGTTAAGGATTGCCAAATGATATGAGCTAACTGAGGATGAGTGAGAATTTTAGATCAGAAACTATAATTGAGTTTTATATTCAAATACTTAAGTGTTCGCAAATTAAAAATTATAGGTTAAATAGAATAATCTGAAGCAAGAACCTATAAAACCATAACAATTCAGTGGAAATACTAGGAAAACTGATCCAACTGAATAGGAAAAGATAGATAGATGGAAGCCTTTGGGACAAATCCAACTCAAACAAGAACTATATTAGAATCCAATCATTAATTCATAAAATAAAATAAAATAGGAAAAGTAAAAGACCCTGACATGGCTAGTCTATTGAACTAATCTAAGTCCTCCTTAGACTGCTAAAATAGTAAGAAAATGACTGGCATTGCAATGAAGTTCAAATCTAACTCAACCAGGACTGGCCGAACTATTGAGTAAGAAACAGATGAAGAATGGCCACATATAAAACCATCTAGCCCATAAGGCCAGGATGCCAGCCCATGGTTTACACTGGTTAAAGGATGTTAAGCCTAGTTTGTCTATACTGTATCATGTATGAATATGCATATGGCATCCTCTTGCTAAACCCTTTGATTGTATAAGAGTAATTAAGTGTTAAACAGGGTAAATTCTCTTCACTTCATCTGTTTGATGGAAGATCGTAGTGCTGCTATTCATAATTAGAGGACATTTTCTTGAAGAGAAACTTACATTATTCATGTTTATTAGGAGTTTCAATTATCGAAGATGGAAGCGAGGGAATCACAATGGAGTTGGAGTTGAAGTGGGATGCAAATCCAAATATTGTACTAGATATCAAGACTAGACTTGGTGTGGGACTTCCGGTGCAGGTGATCCATGACCCCTTTACTTGTCTTACTTGTAGTGAGTTGTATCATTTAGATTAGCATACTGATCCTATCCATGTAAGTGCTGAAAAACATATTACGAAGAAAGTTTCAGTTGTTCATCTTCCCTATTTTTGTTTTCAAGAAGAATATGTATAAAATAACACTGATGCATTGTTGATGAGAGGATGCAGTCAAAAACATAGCTTAGTGAATTTCTTACATCTGTGTGATATAAATATGCTGCCTGCTTTTTCACCCTGCCTCCCTCATGTATCAACTAAAAGAAGTAAATAAATAAATAAAATAAAATAAAAGAGGAAAAAAGTATTTTTGTAATTGACCTATCTGATGTTGAGATGTTTTATTGTTTGTTGTGCTTGAGTGCTGATGCGTTGATGAATCATCTATTGGTTCACTGCTTGTTTATTTTTGAAGTATGGGGAGTGGCCCTTAAGGATATAGGAATGGAGTGGGTGCTGCAAAATTCCTTCATAAATGTCTTATGTGGCTGGATGTGATACAAATAAGTCATTTAATGGGCTTATTTTATTGCAACTAAGCCTTGGGTTGGGTTATGTATATGTTGGGCCTTTGATCCCATGGGTTTTATTTGTAATGGACTACTTTAATGGGCCTAAAATATGGGTAGAAAGTAAGAAAACGGTAGGAAAACGGGATCCTTTGTTATTTTGTTTCCTAATTAGAAGATAGAGGTAGTTTCTATTTTGCATTAGTTGCTATTTTGAGTTAGCTTCTATTTTCATTAGTTGCTAATTTGAATTAGCTTCTATTTTCAAAGAGGTTTCTATTTTGTAAGTTGAGTTAGTTTCCTTTTTATCATTAGTTGTTAGTTTTTAATTTATTCTTACTTGGTTAGCAAGTTTGAAGTTAAATTAGAAGGTTTTATTTTCAGCATTAGTTACCTTTTTTATTATGTCTTTGTGTCCAAGCAATATAAGGCTATTTAAACCCATCAATTTTAATGAGAAGACAGATTTAAGTTAAACAAAAAAAGATGGCTTATGCTGTTGTGCTGTGGGATGCAGTTGGGTGAGATGCCCTAGGTGAGATGCCTAAACTTGAGGGGTGGGATGCCCAAAACCTAACCTTCTTCTTCCCCCTTCACAACCCTCCATTGAATTCTCTTTTTGTTTTCTTATTTTCCTTTTATTTGTTTGCTGTGAAGAGTGTTTGAGAGCTAGAACCAAGCCTATTGGAGGACATTTTTTCTGTTCAGCCAGAATTTCAGATCCTGCCTGGGACTAGGATCACTTGTGAAGTTGTGATTCTAGTTCTACATTAGGATAGGAATGGTTAATAGAACAGATGTGAAATTGCGTTTTCTTTCATGAGGTCAGCTAGGGCTGTAAACGGACTAGATATTATTCTGATCTATATCCGGAACCCCCTGGTTTATCCTAGATACAGATACATTGATATCATAACCGATTAAGATCTGATTCGTTTATTGCATGTCCGATTAAAAGGTTAGATATTTGTAAATCATATCCTATCTGATTATATCTGATCCGTTTAAATTTATTATATATTATACATATATCATAAATGTATGTGATATATAAGGAATTATTTGTAATATAAGGTTATATAAATGCTATTTAGCAAAACAAGAGGGTTTAAATGGATATTTGTAAATTATATCCTATCTGATTATATCTGATCCGTTTATATTTATTATATATTACACATATATCATTTGTGGAGAAAGATTTTAAAATGAAGGGTAAATAAATAAAAGAGGTGTAAGGGGATTAAAACATACCAGATATGTATCCGGATGTTTAAATGGATACTAATACAGATACGGTTTTTCATATCTATTGGAATTTTTAATTTGTTATTAAATTAAATAAATGGAATGGAAATGGATATAAATTATAACTATAAGTTGAGAATCAGAGGAGTAGGGAATGATTTGACTTGTAAGTAATGACAGAGGTCAGTTTATTTATAATGAGATTACATCATGACAAATAAAATAAGTCAGGTGTCACTAACTAAGCATTCTTATTTAAGATAGTTACCGTAACCATGGTGATTCTCAACACTTCCCCTCAAGTTGGTCCAAAGATATCATACATGCCCAACTTGTAGACGAGAGGTTTAGAGAATGACTTGTCAGTAATGATAGAGGTCAGCTTTATTTATAATGAGATTGCATCATGATAGATAAAGTCAGGTGTCACTGACTAAGCATCCTTATCTAAGATAGTTACCATAAAGTAACCACGGTAATTCTCAACACTATGTCTGGCCCATATTCGTTCCGTTTGCAGCCTACTGGCAGCTGCCTCCTCATCTCTTTAGTTAGGAGAGAAACAACAGTGCGTTTCAAAATTTAGTGGAACCACCACATAAAGTTGCCTACAAAGCTAAAGAGAAGATTACGTAATCTTCTCAGTTATGTGTTCCGCCCCCGCCCCCGCCCCCGCCCCTTCCCCCGCCCCCGGACGGGCCCGGCCCCCGCTAACCCTTTAGTTTCTAGTCTTTGTATGGCTTGATGGACAGCCTTGAGGCCTCCTTTACTGTGACTGAATCTTTGAACTATCAAAAAAAGGGAATGTTAAACACAGAAGCAAAGAAGAGTTGAGGAGTAGAACTGGTTGGAAAGAAAATGGTTTAAAGATAAGGTGTGAGGCTGCATAGCATTCATATATATGATGAACCAATGGATCTGTAAATGTTTGATAACTTGCTTGCTTTTTTTTTGGCAGTTCATTTAACTATTGGTCGTCCATCATGAGATGATTCTAATGTCTGCTGCTGGTTTTCCATCTAGATAAAAAATATTGAGTTCACAGGTGTCTTCAGGCTCATGTTCAGACCACTTGTTGAGGAGTTTCCTTGTTTTGGAGCTGTTTGTTATTCTTTGAGAGATAAGGTGAATTATTTTCTTCTAAGGCCTTTTTTTTTTTTCTTTTTTTGGGGGGAGGGGGGTGGAGGGGTTCGCTAGTTTCTTTCAGAATTTAAAAAATTTTTCACCACCAGTCAAACCTATTGGTTTGCATTATACATATAACTCCACACCAATTTTTGAACATATGCGCATTTGCAGGAGTAGGGGAGAAAGGAGTATAACCACTTTCATGATGTTATCTGTTGCAGAAAAATTTGGATTTGACACTTAAAATTGTTGGGGGAGAGATACCTGGTGTACGTGAAGCCATTCTGGTTAGATATTTACTATTATTTGATTCATTTAGTTTCTTTTATTATTCCTTTTTGTCTTTGTATGGATCCATTTAGCCAACTTCAATTAGTTGGGATAAGGCTGAGTTGTGGTGGTTGTTGATTCATTTAGTTTCTGTTATTTTTATTTCTGCATGCTCATATAACTGATGGATGGTATGAGTGAGTTCATGAGTGTATAATGGGTAATCTTCCTATTTGTAATTGGAGTGCTAGGCAAGGATAAGAATTTCGATCTCGAGGCAGGCTTCGACCTAGCTCGAAACTTAGGTAAGGGTCGCAATGGTCGAACCCATATATTTTTGAGAAAGAATTCAACATGTCATGGGCTGGTCAAAATTGGTCGAAACTAGTTGAAATTGGGTTGGTCAAAAGACTCAAAAGTGGTCAAAATTGGTCTAAACTTGGCCTTTTTCAGTCAAAACTGATCAAAACTATCAAAATGTGCAAAATAATGTCAAAACAAGTCGAAACTAGTAAAAAATTGAAACAGGTCGAAACCGAAATGTGCCAAATATTGTTAAAATTGGGCATTTTTTTTTTTTTTTGGATACGTAAAGGTATTGTATTAAGAAAAAGAAGAAAATAGAAATGTATAGCAAAGGGCAGCCTTAACAATCCCACTTAGAGAAGCCTAAGTTAGGAGTATAGTTCTAGGTTTTGGAAATTTCGGCAGCAAATTTCGATGGTTTCGACCCACCACGAAATTTCGAAGTTTCGGAAATTTCGACCCAAATTTCTAGAATTAACCCCAAAAAATATCTGGTTTCGACCAAGGTCGGAACCTGGTTGAAACTTGAAATTTTGAACCTTGGTTAGGAGAGGGGACCCCAAGCAAGCGAGGACAGCCCATTGCATTGGAAAGAAGAATACATAATATGAAATAAATTCCTATTCCTCAGTTGCACCTTTGGTGAATAGTATAAGCTCTATCAGCTTGGATAAGATTCGTTTGCTCCATACTAAAATAAGAAGGAAGCCAACAGGTTTCATTTATTATCAGACCCATTTCAGCCATATAGTCCGCAGGTTTGTTAATCTCTCTCCACATGCCAAATCTTCTTCTGATGAATTTGATCAAGAAGACAAAGGGTATTGCTCTTTAAAGGTTGAATATCCCAAGGCACTACAATTTTACCATTTAAAATATCAACTGCTAGGATTGAATCCGATCTTATTGAGACTATAAGAAGATCTTTCTCAATACAAAGGGTTAGCCCCTTGTGTACGGCCTTAAGTTTCATGCTTAGGACAACAAGCTTCTCACCACAACTAGCATAAGCAAGGATAGGTTCCCCATCTTCTTTTCTAATGAGACCACCAAAGGAAGCCCTATCATTATTTAAGGCTCCATTGCAAAAAAGGTGAAGGGAAAAAAGGATGAGAAATGAGAAAAGAAAGATAAGGGTAAAAAGATGAGAAGAGAGTGAGGGGAAAGAGGCACATCCCAACAAGTCAGGATAGTCAAAGCTATATGGGTTAGCTACATGGATCCTTGCTCTCCAATAGGCTCTATCCGAGGTCATACTTGGGACAACACTAGGACTAAGCATGTCATTCCTTACCACTTCGCGTATGGTTATTTTAGGCCTACCCTTAGCTCTTTTAGCTTCTTTAATCTGAATCCGATTACTCCTTTCTTGGGAACTTTTGAACTCCTTCAATTTGAATCCGATCACTCCTTCTTACTTGGGAACTTTTGAATTATATAGCTCTCTTAGATGGTCATTGGGTCATGGATTGGAATATGGGTTGATACAAAAATGTAAAGAAATTTTCTTACTGTGCAGACTTTTGATTTCTTATTATTTTTCGTGCTTAGCAGGGCTGTCAATAATTCATTATCTCATTCCTTCTTTCATAAAAGTAGGTTGGGTGATGGATTGTCTTGGTGGAGGATGTAATGCATGTAGGACGCTTTGGCTTGACCGATCTATGGTATGTTAGGTAGACAACTGGTACCTTATTATAGTCTGTCGTTATAAGCCTGTGGCTGATTTGTAGTGACGCACCAGGTTGATAGTATGCACTTATTATAATTAGCCATTAACCCGTCAATCTTTTTGCATGGATCCTCGCGCTCGCCCTTCTTTGGAATCTCCATGTAGCGACCCCATTAAGTTGGAATACAGTTTTGGATGTTGTTGTTGTACAATGAAGAGAAACCATACTATGAGGAGGATTAAACCATGAATAGGCTCTAGGGACCTGCACCACCCAAGTTACGTCAATTCCCCATCTATCCACCAAGAATTGATTTCTTAGAGAATGGTGGGCCGAGAATGTTATAAAGTTGCAGCTATCAGCGACATCTGCTTTTATTGCTGGCACTATGGTTCAAGAACTTAGTCGCAACTTGCAAAATTTCGCAGGTTTCGATGGTATCCCCAAAGGTCGAAACGATATGTCCTATGACTTTTATAAGTCATAGCTTTCGACCATGTTTCGACATGTTTGGATGAAATTTCCTATGTTTCGACCGAAACATGAGAAATTTTGACCAAATCCACTGGTTCGACCATTTGGGTTGAACCAGACCCTATTTAAGTTATTTCAAACAAAAACCATTCACTGGTTACAGTAGATTTCGACTTTCTCTTGTGCATTTTTTCTCCCAAGTGTCGGAAACTTGGGGAAACAGTGGAGATTTTCGTTTTTTGACTATCAAACTTGAATCTAAGGGTGATTAGTGCTTGCTCTACACAATAAAGGCATCTTGGACCAAAAAGGTAAGTCCTAACTTCCCCAAAAAGCATTTTTTTATATAATATGTTATTGAATAGGGTAGAATCATGTAATTTTTTTATATGTTGCTTAGGAGGACCTGATCTACTCATTCACGGTGGCCGAATTTTTTTTTTCTTGTTAATGCTTTTTTTTATTTTTTTCTGTTTTTAAAAATGCATTTACCTACAACATTTTTTTTGAAAAAAAATGGGTTAATAGTTGGTCTTTGGTGTTCCACTTAATATATGTTGAACACCATCAGCCTAGGTTAGGATACCTAGCTAATGTTGATGATGAATCTTATAGAAGAGCGGTGAGAGACTACCAAGACAATTGGGCCCAGAACATATCATGGGATGCATGTCTCTCATTCAGAGGAGCGGCTACAACATCTGCAGTGGTACGTAGCTCGTGGGATGGAACCACCTAGACACTCTACTTAGAATTGAGTCACTACTATTGAGTGTTGATAGATAACTGTTGATGATGTAATATTTTTATTTATTTTGGATCATTTCGATTGTCTTTTGTTTTGATGTAGATTGTAGACTATATATAGTCATTATGTAGTATAGTTTCAGAATTTAAGTCAACATGTCAGCATAATGATTATCGAACCTTTGGGTCACCACACAAGTAAGACTTTATATATATATATATATATATTTTAATGAAACTAATGATGTGAATGTGTTAGAAATATTTAAAATATGATGCACACAAAAAATC
This sequence comes from Macadamia integrifolia, assembly GCF_013358625.1. Lineage (NCBI taxonomy): Eukaryota > Viridiplantae > Streptophyta > Magnoliopsida > Proteales > Proteaceae > Macadamia > Macadamia integrifolia. The sequence continues at coordinate 19,440,888 of NC_056561.1, read as the reverse complement.
AGATAGAAAAAAAACACAGTTTGGGGGTGGAGACCTAAGTTTCCACCATACCGGGAAAAATTCCCCAGTATCCTTGAAATTTCTCAGGTTTCGACCGAAATTTTAGTCTCCCCAGAGGTCAAAACATGGTCGAAACCCGATACCGTGAACCTTGTCTTGCACAATCTGAAACTTTGTCCTATTTTTATTTTGGAACAGCCTCATATTCCTTTCCCACTAAACATGGTGCACCGTTGCACAAAAAGAAAGTTTTATAACAACCCCCAGCTGCCCATCAGCTTTAGCAACACCACCCGTCCAAGTGGCAACAACCACTAAGGTAGTAGAAGGATTGCCTTTTTGGGCACATAAGGAAAATATCTCTCTCCAGATAGCTGATGAGAGGCAATAAAAAAATACATGGTCTCTATTTTCTATCCCCACCCAACAAAAAACACAATTACTTTCTATTGCAGTGTTCCTTTTAATCACCTGATCCTTAGTTGGAAGCCCATCAAGTAGGCACCTCCAAGTAGTAAAATAATTTCTTGGAATAGTTCCAGAAAACTGAACAGATCGGCTCCAATCCTTCTTTTTAGATCTCCTCGTTACAATATCCCAGGCTGGTTTGGTGGAAAATAGTGCTAGAATTAGCTTTCCAAACCACAAAATCCTTGTCAGTATGCCGAAGCCTAGGGTACTAGGAAGCTCTCTCCAGACACCAATAAGATCAAAAGAGTTGCGTGGTCGAGGGTGACATTCTCCAGTCCGAATAAATTTTCTTCACCAAAAATCAATTGTTTGGATGATGAACTATCCGGGCTATCAAAAACAATTACTACTAATTATTTCGCAATATCTCCCTTACATGCATCACATATGACCGCATATTTGCTACTTGGAAAGTAGAAAGAAATTTGTATGATAACCGTATAATTAGAGTTTGGTAAAAAGAGATTGTATAATATTCATCTAGGAATATATCATCCAGGGATATGTTTGTGCATAATGCCTTCTTAATTAGAGTTTGGGCAAAAAAATAAGCATGTTTTATACATTAGTATATGTCTTATGCATTAAATATTTATTATCTTTAGATGAATAGTTTGAAAAGCTAAGGGATAGGACTGGGCATTTCGCTTGAATTTTTTGAGTAGTAAGATTGATGGACAGTGATGTAGATAAGTCACTTGGGCTTATTTTATTGCAAATAAATCTTAGGTTGTGTTATGTATGTGTTGGGCTTTTGATCCCATGGGTTTTCTTTGAAATGGGCCACTTTAATAGGCCTAAAATATGGGTAGAAGGTAGGAAAACGGAATTTTGTTCATTAGTTTAATTAATTGCTATTTAATTCAATAAAGGCCCATTAGGCTATTAGTTGGTTATAAAGTCCTATATGGATTATTAGTTAGTTAGTTAGTCCTACTCCATGTTGGAGTCATAAAGTCAAGTCCTAGTCCTATTTTGAATTCCTAGTTGTAGTAGGAGTGTCTAGTCCTATTGGGAAACTAGCTCCTAGTTGTAGTAGGAGTGTCTAGTCCTATTGGGAAACTAGCTCCTGGTGTTAGTATGATTGTAAACTTCCCCTCTATAAATAGAGAGGCATATGTACCATTATTCGACAGATTTGAATGAAAGAAAGTTTGCATTTATGAAAAAAGTTTGCAACTAAATGCTTAGAGTAGCTAGATAGATGTGGGTAAGAAGCCCAGGCTGAGATAACCACTTCCTTTATTCTTTTTCACCCTTCTCAACCCCCTATTTGTTTTATTCTTCTTTTTTATTTTATTTGCTGTAACATTCAAGAGGTATAGTTAAGATTTTGATAAAAGTCTCCAGAAATCAGAACCGATCAGCAATCCTAGTGGGAATAGGAGAGAGATCGATCTCCTCTCTTTCTCTCTTCTGTACTTTGTTCAGCCAGGTATTCAATCAAGGTATTTCAGGCCTCATAAGGGTCCCACGATCCTTACCTAGTCACTGTTGGAAGCATTCAACTGCTATTCTTGAAGGTTCTTCTCAGTTTTCTCTCCTAGGTCAGAAAATCAAGAAAGCTTGTAACTTCACAACCAGCCGTCAGAATCCTCTCAACTTTGGCGGTTTTTGTACCCTCCCTAGGGACTATCTACGCCTAAGAGTGCAATTCAATCGGACTCCTACAGCCCTGGCCGCACCTCTCTCTCTCCAGCTCTGCAACAGGTCTTTCTCTCTCCTATCGGGTTAGGTTTTGGGCTGGTTTTGCTCTTATATGGGTATTGTATCCTTGGGGATTTATTTGATGGTATTATTTATTTGTTTCTTACTCCTATTTGTATTGTTTGGGGTGATAAACTGCGGAGTTAGTTACTTGTAATCTACTCCTGCATTAGACAGCCTTCTATAAATAAACAGATATAAACACAACATATAAGATATTCCGATATGAATCTTAGGATTCCTATTTTACCTGAGGTTTAAAATAGTTATACCCTTCTATACCTTTTGGACAATGAATGGCATTTGTTTGTTATTTCAGGCAAGGAAATCTCTGTCCATTGATTTGGATTCCTTTAAATCGTTCCCATCTGATCAGTTCAGGCAAGGGGACTTGAAAACAGGATAAGGGGTTGCTTTTCTTACAGATCTTGTTATACACAACCACCGAATGCCTGAAACCTTAAATTCTTCAGCCACTCCATCCACCAAGTTGCTGGACTCGCAAACGCAGTCTTGTTGCCAACTAATCCTTAGTATATCTTCATACTACTGCCGCACAGTGGATTGTAGTTATGTTTCATATCCCCCTTCCATTTTCTTCTTTTTCTCTTTCTTCCATTACTATTCTGCAGGTATTGGGTATTCCAACAACTTTCCCTCTCTGTCGTGGTCATAGTTGTCAAGGCGTCGCCTAGGCGACGACTAGGCATCCAGGCGGTTTGCCCAGGGCCTAGGCGACAACCGCCTTATTGCACTGCATGTTGCCCTGTGTTTCCGCACTTATTTATGCCAAATATCATTCAAGTAAATGTTTCATTTACTTAAGATATTATTTATAAATAAGAAAATACCCTCTATTTGAATCCAATAAAAATAGTTTAAAAATCAAATTCCAAAAAGATAAAAAGTTAACCCCCCAGTCCAAGAACAAAAACTGAATTTCGGTTATAGGGGCGATTTTCAACTTTTAAATGCTGGGGTTTTTTTCAATTATGAAAATTTTATAAATTCTATTATGTTGAAATATTGCTAAAAACCAAAAGTCTGGTAAAATAATATTTTGTTTTGATATTCATAAAATTATTTTCATTCAGGCGATTTTAACAGTATTCACGCACTAAAAAATAAGTTTGACTGGAGCATCACTTTGTCATTGCAACTTAGATTTAAGTAATCTTAGAGTTGTTAGAAAGCTGGTTTTATGTTATAACTAATACCAAAAGTCTCATGTAAAAATAAAATCATTTGACCAGTCAAACTTATTATAGAATAAGAGCATTTCTCTAAATGTTGATTTTTTATAACTAAATATGACTTAATGTTAATTTTTTATGATTTGATGTGGCTAAATGTTGATTTTTAATGATTTGATGTGGCTTAATCTTGATTTTTTTATGACACAAGGTATATATAACTTACTAACTAATGTTAGAAAATAGGAAAAATAAAAAATAACACTTGTTCGCCTTGTTCGTCTTAAGGCGGGCGCCTTCTCGCCTAAGCGCTCAGACAACCTTTCACTGCCTTGGTTCGCCTCGGCGCCATGACAACTATGGTCGTGGTCTTTTATTGGGTAAACCATAATCTTATTTTGTGTCTGTGTAACTTCAGAGATTAGAGGACCAACAATGGGAGGAGAAGAAGATGAAGTGAAGAGATAAGAAACCGAGAGAGGGAGAAGAGCTAGAACATGATACAGAGAATACCCACTTTCGTTCACCTGACTATACCTTTTGGTCACCAATTTTACCTTGTATCTCTCAATAGCACCATCTGATCGGTACTTGATTGTATAAACCCAACTGTATCCAACTGGAATAAGATCAATCAGTTTCCAAGTACAATTCTTCTCAAGTGCCTCCATTTCCTCAGACATAGCTTTCTTCCACTTGGGGTTTGTCATCGCCTTAGTAACAGTTTTAGGGATGAAAGCAGAAGAAAGAGTAGCTGTAAAAGCAGCACCTGTAGGGGAGAGAGCGTCATAGGAAACAAAAGGGCTATAGGATTAGTAGAAGCTCTCTTACCTTTTCGAACAACAATAGGGAGATCTAACTTAGAAGGAGGAGAAGAAATGTTACCTGATTGAGGAAGGTGAAGCTTAGGATGTGGATCCAAAGAGGATTCTTGGCAGGTCTTCTTTGTCCTTCTTGTGTACATAATAGGCTCCTTATCTTTACAAGGACCACTAGTATTAATATCATCCACCTCTTTATGCTTCCCAATATCAAGAGAAAGGAGTAAGAGGCAAGGGACAGAATGGCATCAACAACTTTTTCACTTTCACTTCCATTCTCCCCCTGAAGAGGATGCTGATGAGAAGCAAAGAAAGGCATAGACTCAAGGAAGATAAAGCAGGGTGACAACACTTCTAGCCTTTAGTAGTGGAATATTGTTAGTAAAAAAGTCTTGGAGACCACCATACACGTACTCTCCCCCTTATCAGACCGAACTATTTTGATTTTGGTTTCAAACTGGGTATAGACCATTTTATAGAAGTTTTTGAAGGCATCATAAACATCACTCTTCTATTTCATAAGAATGGTCCAAGTACAACAAGAAAAATCAATAAATGAAACAAAGTAACGATGGCCAAACAAGGAGGTAGTTGGACAAGGTCCCTAAACATTACTATGCACAATATGAAAGGGACATGTAAATCTATCACCACGATAGTAATAAGATGAATGATAATATTTAGCAAAAGTATATGGTTCACAATGAAATATATGAGAATAAGGAAAAGATATAAATAAGGTAATTGTTTCCTCATAACAATTAAAGAGGGATGTCCCAAACGTTGATGCCAAAGCATGACAGAGTCAATAGAGCTACTATTACTATGGCTTAATACATAGGATTGTGGTGTAGAAAAAAAGATAATTGCAGCTCAAGACGGTAGAGTCCTCTCTCCTCATGCCCATTGCTAATAATCCTTTTCATCATCAAATCTTGAAAAAGGCAATGAGAAGGAAAAAAAAAGTGACATAACAATTCAAAGACTTAGTTAAAGTGCTTCCTGACAAAAGATTTGAGGTAAGTTAGGAACATGAAGAATGGAATTAAGTGAAATGAAAGAGGTAATGGGAATACTACCTTCACCAATAACAGAGGAGATGGTACTATTAGCTACCCGAGCTTTATCCTTACCATAGCAAATGAGTAAGAATCATAATAATGAGACGTAATGGTCATGTGGTTAGTGGCTCCAGAGTCAATGACCCATGATGGAGCTATGGAAGGTGTAAATGTGGAGACATGCATAGTGAAAGGTGAGGCATCATGTGAAGTAGATGGGTTATCAAGCTGAGACATGAGCTGGCGGAGCATTGCAAGCAATGTCATCCTTAGAGGAGCTGGTATCTGCCTGTGAGTGTCCTCTAGGATCAGTCTGTCATAGTAGCATGTGTTGTAGCCCCTCTTCTGTGGCCTCCATGTGTGCCAATAGATCCATCATGTGTACTAGGAGGATGGCCATTAAGAAACCAGCACCTCTCTTGAGTATGCCCAGGTTTCCCACAATAATCACACTGCCAAGGTGTATCTCTGTCATCTCCACAGGATGATCCTTGGCCTCTACCGCCTCCTCGCCATTCTCTGTGGGTGGTAGAAGAAAGAGCAGATTGTTTAAGTGGTGGAGCAGCGTCCATAGCACCTCTCCTAGTCTCTTCACTCAGCAAGCAGCTACACACCTCATCGAGGGATGGAAGAGGTGACCGGCCCAAAACCTATATCCGGATTGGCTCACAGTCTGAGTTCAACCCACCCAGTAAGATTAGAATTCACTCATTTTCAAGAGACTTGTATGTTCGAGCAAACACCAAGAAATACGAAAATAAACCGAGACAGATCACACAACGCACAAAGATATAACGTGGTTCACACACCGGTGTGGTGTGCTACGTCCTTGGGCAAAGAATAAGATGTTTCAGTATGTAGAAGAGAGATTACACCCAAGTAGCGGCGAGAAAACTTATCCCGAAACACTAGCCCGAAAAACCCCCAAATTACAATAATTTGCTCAATAAGACAAGTACATTATATACTCCAAGTCGCTGGTTGACCCATCGGGTCGTAGTCAATCCGGTAGCCCCCGCACCCCCGTACGAGATCAGTGCTGGGCTCCAAGCTTGGGCCTACCGGCCCAACCCCTCTGCTACCATCATGGATCTCAGAAAACTTCTCATTCGGGTTGACACCAAAATATGTCGGAGTGGGTCAATCTTCAAAAAGGGTCAAGAATTCGAGACAAACATAACAAATCTCCACATTAGCTTGAATTCTGCTTCAACAAACAAACAAATAGATAAAATCTTCACCTTCTCCAAAAGTCAAAAAACGCCAAGTAAGTTCCAGCAATGTTCGAACTTACCAACACACAAAGGCTGAGTCAACATATCAGCTAGATTGTCTTCAGTACCAATCTTTAACACTTGAATATTACCTTAGCAATTATCTCTTTGATGAAATGATACTGAACATCAATATGCTTCATCCTCTCATGATACATCGGATCTTTAGTCAAGTGAATAGCACTCTCGCTATCACAATGGACAACAGTCACCCCATGATCCATGCTGAGTTCTCCCAACAAACCTCTAAGCCAAATAGCCTTTTTAATTGCCTCAGTCACTGCAATATATTCTGCTTCAGTAATAGATAATGCAACTGTAGCCTGTAAAGTAGCTTTCCAACTAACCGTACTTCCTCCAATAGTAAATACATAGCCTGTGAGTGACCTCCTCTTGTTAAGATCACCTGCATAATCTGAATCAACATAACCAGATAAACTATCACCATTCCTCCCAAACTCCAAACAAACACCAGAGGTCCCTTTCAAGTACCTAATGCCAAACCTGTAAGTACTCCTCTTGCATCTCATTTTAGACTTTGAGCTGCTCTATCACCTCAGACAGATGAAGAGGTGGAGTACATGTCACGTGTTTCATACTCTAGTGTAGTTGGCTCCGTTATGTATGCTATGGTTTGCACTTGTCCTGACATTTCACAAGCTGTTAGTGTGGTGAGCAGATATTTGTCATGTCCAGGTAAGGCTCATTGGGAAGCAGTGAAGTGGAGACTTAGGTACTTGAAAGGGACCTCTGGTGTTTGTTTGGAGTTTGGGAGGAATGGTGATTGTTTATCTGGTTATGTTGATTCAGATTATGCAGGTGATCTTGACAAGAGGAGGTCACTCACAGGCTATGTATTTACTATTGGAGGAAGTACGGTTAGTTGGAAAGCTACTTTACAGGCTACAGTTGCATTATCTACTACTGAAGCAGAGTATATGGTAGTGACTGAGGCAATTAAAGAAGCTATTTGGCTTAGAGGTTTGTTGGGAGAACTCAGCATAGATCATGGGGTGACTGTTGTCCATTGTGATAGCGAGAGTGCTATTCACTTGACTAAAGATCCGATGTATCATGAGAGGACGAAGCATATAAGTACTATTGTCTTGTTGAGAAAGGTCAATGTGTTTTTGGGGTTTTTTCGAGCTAGGGTTTCAGGGCAAGTTTTCTCGCCGTTGCTTGGGTGTAATCTCTCTTCTCCATAGTGAAACATCTTCTTTTTCGCCCGAGGACATAGCACACCACACTGGTGTGTGAACCTCGTTAAATCTCTGTCATGTAGATTTATTGCCTGTTTATTTTCGTATTTTTTGGTGTTTGATCTAACAGACATGATGTAAGGTTACTCCTAAACAAACACAGTTGGAGGTCCAACAACACAACTAATCACAAACTAAGGCATGGGGGGGCCAAACCAAGGGGCCTTAGGCGACTCTTATAGGCCTTGTCCCATCCCCAACGCTTGCTTGAGGAGAGAGAAAGAGGAGTTTGAAGGAAAGGCTGGTGGTAATGCTAAGAAGGTCATTCCGTCTTGGTTTGAGCTTCAATCAGTCCTTGTAGGAGAGTCTTCAACTTGCTTCTAGAGCTCCATTAGGTGTTGTTGAATATTTTTACATAATATACCCTCTATTGAACCCTTTTGCTTTCTAGGGTTCCAAAAGAGACTCAAAGAATGAGAAGGAGAAGGAGATGTAGGAGAAAGAGAGAAGAAAGGAAGGAAGAAGGAGAGAAGTTGAGAAAAGAAAGAGAGAGATGAGGGCAATTCGTGAGAGACTGAGAGAGCTATTAGCTCTTCCCCCCTATATTAAGTTCAAACTAAGAAAAAAAGAGAAATTACATAGTCCTCCCTAGGGAGCTAAAAGGGAAAAATAGGGAAAATACTACTTAAGACATAACATAAATTACATAAGCATAAAGTGTATCATGGTGTTGTGCTCCATGGAGATTCCATGGAACAGTGTACTGTGGAATCTTGTCTAATTGCTTAGTTGTTGTTTCTCTTTCCTATTTTAATTAGACCTATTAGACTTCAGTAGTTTGTTTCCTTTCCTTTCATTGTAATAAGTCTTTGGCTCTTAGTAGACTTCCTACCAAGAGTCGGTTCTATTTTATATAAGGGATATAGCAATTGACGGTAGAGCTATTCTGCCTTTCGTATTCTAGCTTTTCCCCCTGTCTCGGTTTTTGTCCTCTATTCTGTTCTTATTCTTCACAGGTTTTGGTTGTTAAGGTTTTGTTACAAAACTAATGAATTAAATCCCATATTCTTATCTTCTACTTATATTTTAGGCCTATTAAAGTGGCCTATTACAAAGAAAACCCATTAGTCAAAAGGCCTAACATGTATAAAATCCAACCCAAGGCTTATTTCTGCTAAAATAAGCTCACTTTTACTGATTTGTCTGCATCACCCCCTTCCATCTTCTTTTCCTCTTTCCTTTTTCTTTCTTCCATTACTGTTCTGCGGGTATTCCAGCTACCATCCCTCTCTCTATCATGGATTGTTATTGGGTGAAATCTAATCTTATTTTGTGTATTAATAATTCTTTGTTGTTGGCGTCATAATCTCCTCTATTTTCTATTAATTTTGCATGCTGTTTCAGGAATAGTTGCCATGGATCAAGGCAAACCAAGGTGGCGGAGGGCTGTCAAAATGCTTAGGCGGCAAGTTGCTCGCCTAGGCGTTGCAAAGGCGCCTTAGTCTTTGTTTATTTTCCCTCTTTTTTATTATTATTCAGTATGCTACATGTACCTTGTATCATAAAAATATCAACATTAGCCACATCAAGTATAAAAAATGAATATATTTTTAGATGAGACTTTTTGTATTAGGTAGAGCACAAAATCAGCTTTCCAACAATTCTAAGATTACTTAAATCTATAAGTCGTAATAATTAATTTATGTTCCGATCAAACTTATTTTGAAATGTGCAAATGCTGTTAAAATCATCTGAATGAAAATAATTTTATGTACATCAAAACAAAAGATTATTTTACCACACTTTTGGTTTTTAGCAATATTTTATCATAATAAGATTTATGGAATTTTCAGAATTGAAAAAAATCCAAGCATTTGAAAGTTGAAAATCACTGCTATAACAAAAATCTAGTTTTTGTTCTTGGACTGGAGGGTTGACTTTTTATCCTTTTGGAAATTGATTTTTAAACAATTTTTATTGGATTCAGATCCCATGTTTGGTCATTTATAAATAATATCTTAAGTAACAGAACTTAAATGGTATTTGACATAAATAAGTGTTGCACCTTGAGGTAAAGCAACAGTCGCCTAGACCCCAACTAGGCCTCTTGGACACCTAGTCGTCGCATGGAAAACTATGGTTTCTGGTCTGTGATAGGACTGTTTTCACAGCATACGTGTCTGAACTTCAGTCACTGTTTTTTGACTATCTAACCTTCAGATTAGGCTGAGTTTTGACTATGTTATTCCCTTCCCCTTCTGCCCCATTCAACTCAAGTTTGATGTCCATCATGATAAGTTTAGAGTTATTCAACTTTTCCTTGATATTTTCTGGTTTTTTCGGTTTCTATTTTCTGTCCATGTTCGTATCTCCAAATCTCACAGTCATCTTGCTTTGATGTTAACCACATAGTCACCCCATTAGGACCTCCACTCCATTTAGTTTCTCTGTGCCTATATCTCAGTTTTCTGGTACACTGCGATTCTGGTTTCTCATAGATTTGCTAGTGTTTGTTACTTCAGCCTAGTAAACCTCATCAAGTTGCCAGCAAGGAAAGTGGCACATGTTGCATAGATGAAACCGGCATGGTTTTCTCCAAACCATTGATATTCTTTCGCAAGAACAAGTAGGTGTCAGATTTAAAACCAGTTGTTTCAAACATTTTACTTTGGCTGCTTTCCATTTGACCTGTTGCAAGTTACCATTCTTGAAGAGGATGTGTGGATCGGACCCTGCCTAGCATCAATATGTGAGTACATAAGTACATATGCATATAAATTGGATTGTATATATATCTTTATCCATTGATGAATTGATTTGGTCATAGTTGTCACGGCGTCTAGGCAACCCAAGACTTTGGAGGGGGCCTGGATGCAAGTTGACATCAAGCGAAGAATGTGCCTCCCTAGACTACACTTTGGAAACTATGGATTTGGTTCAAAATATTGAAGTATCAGGTAAAGAAGAACATCAGGAATTGAACTTTTTGCTGGTCACTCAACATCCCAATTCCACCCCTCCCTGGGCCGGAAAGGAAAATAAATTAATAAATAAATAAAGAGGACCTGAGAAAAAGAACTTACAGAAAAGTAAGGAAGAAAATTGTAGTTATTGTGATCTATTTTTCACAGTATGTTTTTTTATTCATGTGTTGATTATAGGATTTTAATGGAATTTTAGATTTTGATATTATGAAATTATGCAGGAGACAATTGAAAATGCTTTTGAAGATACATTACATTGGCCAGCTCGAAAAATTATTCCCATTTTACCTGGGGATTACAGGTATTGTCATTTAAGCAATTTATATGTTGGGATGCTGGCTTACCCATTTACATACCCATGCGGATGGTCAACCAACAGCGTGATGATACGTGTTGCTTATATACTAGAGGCTTGAGGCGCTAGTCAGATTTCATCTAGGAGAATATACACATATTCTGTTGCCTGCTTTTGGCTGATGAAAATAATCTTTTCTGTTTCTGGGCTATTGATAAAAGAAAATTATCGGGTCTTCCCAGAAAAATGCTGAATGATGGGGTTATTGTAGTCATTGTATGTGCATCTTCTTGGCATAGAGATGGGGTAGAGAATTTGAATGGTGGGTCTCACCATCCATGTGACGGCTGCTAGTTGATCATCTTTATATTAAAATATCATCTCTCTCGCTCTTGTTTCTTGTCTGACTCTCAGCAACTTATATTTCATGCACTTTTGTTGTTTAGTGACTTAGAGTTGAAGCCTGTTGGAATATTAGAAGTGAAGCTTGTGCAAGCCAAAGAACTAACAAATAAAGACATCATTGGAAAATCCGATCCTTTTGCAAAAGTCTACATACGCCCATTGCAAGACAGAATACAAACCAGCAAAGTCATTGTAGGTGAACCCAAAACTCTTTCTCTAATTTCTTTTACCTTTTTCTGTTTGGAAAATAATTCTAAATTTTCTTGTCCAGAACAATGAATTGAATCCTATTTGGAACGAACACTTTGAATTTGTAGTTGAAGATCCATCTACTCAGCAATTGTTTGTTAAAGTTTATGATGATGAAGGGGTTCAGGCATCTGAACTCATTGGTTGTGCTCAAGTGCCGCTGAAGGATCTTGAGCCTGGTAAAGTGAAGGATTTGTGGTTGAAATTGGTCAAAGATTTGGAGGTCCAGAGAGACACTAAATATAGGGGTCAGGTAAAAAAACGATAATTGCTTCATTCTTGTTCTCTTCTAATTCTTTCTTTGTTTGTTTGTTTCTTTCTTCTTCTCATCTCTTTTTTGTGAGATACGTTGTGCATTTTAGGATGATCAAGGCAGTTTAGGGGCTTTTGTTTTTTGGCAATTTGTATCCTTGTGGATGCCTATGAAGGGGCTGCTTTGTGGTTTAGGATTAATATTGATGATAATTGAGTTGAAAGTAGGATGATCGGTAGAAAGGGAGAACATTTGGTGTGGGTCAGTCACAGTTAATTGAAGTGGCGTGATCAGAATATGAGCTATATTCATGGTTCCATCTTCCATGGAACACTATATGTTTTCATAGATTCTATACATTCTCCATTTTAGGGGGGTGTTTCTGGAACTGTAAGAGAAGAACAATTAAATATCTGTTAAAACATTTTGATCTTTACTTTTGGTATAGGGTAGAGAACAGGAATCTGACTCAAATAATCTGTTGAGCTTATGCCGTGACCAACCGAGACCTGATGCTCCCCTCTCCGGCGAACCCAACCTGCCTTGTTGAAACCCTTCCTCCTCCCCCCGACTGCCTCTCGCCTAACCCATCTCCATTGGCCCTCCCAACCTCTGTCCCTCCTTCTGAGACTCGTCCTTGGGTATCAGTAGTCTCCTCCCCCTCCCCCTCCCCCTCCCCTTCTACCTCCTCCTCCATCCCCTCCTCAGTGGACACACCCTCTTCTACCTCCCTCCAGCCACCCAATCCTCCCCTCCCATTGGCCTCTGTCCGCCGGGCTTTTTGGATTCAGAAATTCTGAAATGGAAGAGGTGTTGTTGGATTCTTTCTGGGCAGCAGACCTCCCTTTGCAGTAGTCAAGTCCTCTCTGATGAACCAATGGAAGCCTTCTTGCTCCCTATCCATCGACATGTTTGATAATGGAGTATTCATCTTCAACTTCGACTCCGACTCCGACTCCGACTCCAACATTTCCGTTGCCATTGATGGAGGTCCCCGGTACGTTGGAAAGAAACCCATCTTTCTCATAAAATGGATGAATTTACCTCGTGCAACAAATCCGAGCCCACCTCCATACCACTGTGGGTCGTCTTCCCCAAGCTCCCCCGGCATTTCTGGTGTTCTAAAGGGCTTAGCCTCATTGGCAAGCCCCACTACTCCGACAAAAGCACCAAGGCGATGGATAGACTCTCCTTTGTGCGAATCTGTATTGAGGTTTGAGCTGACCAGACCCTTCCTAACTCGATCATCATCTCGGATGGAAAAGGTCACTCATTATCTCAGGAAGTCTTCTATGAATAGATACCTCTGAGATGCTATGTCTGCAACTGCTTTGGACATTCTACCATTTGATGCGATAAAACCACCACTGATGCCATTGGTGCCTCTGTAGAACAAATCTCTGCTGCTGTCGTTTGTGCCTCTGAAGATCAAATCTTTGCCGTCACATGCAAGCCGATCAATGAACCTCCTCT
>NC_056561.1:19424675-19427077 GCF_013358625.1 Macadamia integrifolia | reverse complement strand
GTTGTTGTCAGCCATATTTTTCCCTAACTAAAGTGGAAATCAAGGTTGGGAACAAGGATTTTACATTTATGGGACAACTACAGACCTTGAATTCTTAGTACGATACCCTCAATTTAGTGTTTATGCATAATACATGTTATCAATAGCTTTTTTTTAACAAATTCTTTATGCAAAAGTGTTTAAAAAAATGTTTTCTATCCATTTATGTGTGTATCTTTAGCGTATCTTAGTGTATCTCCGATACGATACGATACCCTCCGATACGTATCTTAATTTTGGCCGACCGATACGACGACCGATACCGATACTTTAATCCTTGCCTGCAACTCAATTGATGCCTCCTCTCTTCGTTTGGCCTCGGAAGGTTACCTCGATCCTTGTAACAATCTTTTTGGCCTCGGTGCCCCCCATTAGCAGTGGATAACCTTCCCCTCAACACTGGAATACCTCTGGTTGCCAATCTCTGCATCCCGTCCTCCCCTTTGGAGTCTTTTGGGCCTCTCAATGCCCCATCAACCTGTTCAAGCTCCTCATCTTGACAGTATTGATCATCACCAAATTGAACATCACAAAACCTGCCCTGCAACTCTCGGTGCTACTGGTCACATCACCACTCGAGATCCTCCGTTGGACATTTTGACCAGTTCCCATCTTGAGAGACCTCTGCCCAACCATATCAGCCCCACCCCTACAACTTCCACCAACCTCTACCCCTTCAACCTAATCCAATCCCCACCTGTTCCAGCACCACCTCTCTCAAAAAGCAAACTAAAAAAGCTTCCTCCAACTCCATCAAACCCACCACTAACCCCACGGCCTCCCCTGTCATTGGTTATAGCCGCTGGCCCCCTCCCAGTTCGACATCCGACATCCAACATCCCCATCACCCCTCGCAGCTTATCCAAGCGGTCGGTGCTCCCCTCCAATTGTTCCAAATGATTCCTTGGACCATATGGAACGTGCGTGGCCTCAACTCCTTGGCTAAGAAAGCCGAAATCAAATCCTATATTTGCTTCTTGAAGTCCAATCTCTACTGTCTTCTTGAAACGAGTCTTGGAGGCTAATGCCTCTCGGATTGCCTCTTTGATTGCCCCCTCTTGGTCCTTCCTGTCCAACTACCATCTCAGTCCTAATGGTAGAATTTGGATCCTTTGGGACCCCTCTTTCCTTTCCATCTCCTGCCTCTCCTCTTCTGCCCAAGCCATTTATATCTCCGTTTCCTTCCCTTCTGGTCCCTTCATTTGCTTCCTCTCCATTATCTATGCCCACAATTGGGCCTCCCTTAGACTTCCCCTCTGGTCTGATCTGCTTTCCTATGCCCCCTCTGTGGGAACCAGACCTTGGGGAATTGTCGGAGACGTTAATGTCATCTGCTTCAGTCATGAAAAGCATGGGGGCAACCCCATTGATCCTCTGACAGTTAATTCTTTCAATGATTGTATTGATGACCTCAATCTCACTGATCTAAGGTGGTCGGGGGTCAAACTTACTTGGTACATTCCTCCGGCATTCCTATTAATGCCCGAGTGTCCTCCATTCTTTCTCCCAATGGTTGGTTGCCCCTCCCCTGCTTGATCTTTGGTCCTTCCTCCCCCCATCCCCTCGGACATTTGGGCAGAGAAGACTATCGCATTTGGCTCCCCTCTTCCAATGGGATATTTTCTTTTGCCTCCGCTTGGTCCTTTGTTTGCACCCCTTCTTGCCTGTTCCCTGATATAGACTTGTGTGGTTTAAAGGGCACATCCCTTGTCAGAGTTTCTCTCTTTGGCTTTGCCCGTCCGGATGCCTTCCCACCCAAGCTTTCTCATCTATTGTCAAATCCCCTTCAATCCTACCTGCTGCCTTTGCCTTCGGGTAACGAGGACATTCCGCATCTCTTCTTCTTTTGCCCCTTTTCCATTCAAGTTTGGAAACTTGTCCTTTCCAAATGCTGGCCTTCTAGAAGACCCATCCTGCCCTTTGACAGAGAATGTATCCAGGTCGACATGTCCTCTGGTTTGATCATTTGTGACATTATTGGAAGACTTGCATTTTGTGCTACTATCAGCCACCTTTGGATGGAGCGTAATATCCGTAGATAGATCCCCAAATCTCGATCCCGGATAAGATTTGGAAAGCTATCTACTTTGATGTTGCTTCCAAAGCCCATATCCTCCACTCCCTCCATAACCACCCAGGTCCTAATTCCCTCAGAAAGTCCCACATCATCACCTCTTGGAACCTTTAGGTTAACCTTACCCAGCCCCCTTGACTGCCGCATGCCTTCCCTCTTCTGTTTCTGTATTGGTTGGGCCCAGCATCAGAATTGGGTTCATTTTGTATAGCCTTGGTGTTTTTGTAATGTGGTCACATTTTATTTTTTGAGCTCCTCCTTTGGCTGCTCTTAGTTGGCTTTTGCCTCC
>NC_056561.1:19309975-19424573 GCF_013358625.1 Macadamia integrifolia | reverse complement strand
AAAAAAAAAAAAAAAATCTGTTAAAAAAACAGGTAGGTGAAGAAATATATTTATTCAAGAAAAAAGTTATAGGGTTTCGAGAAAATTGATCAAGGAAAAAGGTTTCAAAATGAAATATGTTTATGATGTGTTCCACTAACCTGTTAGGACAGATTTGGGAAACTAATCCAAAGGACAGAATTGCAGTGACCCAGATTTAGAGATCGATAGGTCAGAAATAGAGGTAATCAATAACTAAAGAACCAGCCAGCTGCTGAGGCTGGAAAACTGGTCAAAGGCCTATACCTTCTGTTTGTGGCTAAAATATCATAGGGAACCAACGGTTATAGTGGACGGAAAATAGAAACTAAAGGAAATCAGAAAATAGTAAGTTTTTAAAATGAGGATAACTCCCAAGCTCCAGATCTGATGATGCTACCATTCTGGACAGATGCAGTCCTATTAGGGATGAATATCATATCCAAAATTGGATTTCTTGAGTTTTAGGGGTATTTTGGTCTAGCGATATTTCTTATGTACTGCTTATGTTCTGCACAGGGTACAGAAGCATTCCTGTCCCTGTTTAATTATTGGAATAATATATATGTATATATATATATATATGAAGGGAAAGGACCTGGGGCAAACTATTCTGGTCTGAGCCGCAGGTTAGCTTCCCACACTTTGGGATTGCTTGTGACTCTCGCCTCTCTCCTCTCTCCTCTCTTCTCTCTTCTTTTCTTCTTCTCTTCTACTTCTTCCCTTGGTTTGATTACAGGATTTCGGAATCGTAACATGGTACTAGAGCTTCTGGATTTTGGAATCGTAACATGGTACTAGAGCTTCTGTGATCAAGCCTAGGGTTCATCAATCCTTCTCTGCTGATTTCTTTTTTCCGCTAAACCTCTTTGGTGTGCAGCCAACTATTGCTGCATCTGCTATGGATTATATCATTTCCTTACTCATTGATGGAGTGCTTGTTTTCTACTTGAATCGCGGAATTATTCTGTTGAATTGAAGATTGAAGACCTTGGATTGATGCCACCATCCTTCTGCCCAAAATTGATTATTTGCAGGGTTTTTCCTGGTTTATCGATTTTTGTATCTGTGGTTCTGGCCATGGTCAAGATCTTGCTAATATCTCGTTTTTTCAAAATGGAGAGACGAGATGCACGACGAGATACAAATTGTACAAGAACTCGATCGAGATATCGAGATCTCAGCGAGATATCGATATCTCGCCAAATCTCGCCTCTCTCTCTCTACTTTTTTGAAGAAAAAACGCCAAGGAGCAAGGATTTTGGTGCTTTTACTTGACGATCTTCATTCTTACACTCAATGAAGCTTAAAGAGTAGAGAATATTACCTCCTCATCCACATTTCGAGTTACTTTTCTTATATATGATGTCTTTTAAATTCTTATGATTATGTTGTGTCATGTGTTGATTGTGGAATAGAGCATACTAGCCTAAGGTTCGAAGAGTCGAAGACTACTTACATAGGGTACGAAGTCAATATACAATTTTAGGTTTGATTTTTAAAAAACTGATGTTTCTATTGTGTTTAGAAGGCCTAAAATGTGAATACCAACTTTCAGGGGCTACAAAGACCACATAGTCAGCGAGACCAACCACCAAGTCGATCGGGAAAAAATACATGATCTCGGCGAGATCTCTCTTTTTTGGATTAGCGAGATGGGGGGCGAGAGCGAGATCTTAAATCTTGGTTCTGGTGATTGATTTGATGATGTCTATGGTGGGATTAGGTATGGATTACTCTATACTAGGATCTTCTATTCTATGGTGCTACAGTGATTTGCACACAGGTGATTTGAGTATTTGCTTCTACATCAAAACCCTGATTTATCGATTTTTTGGTTCCTTATGGCTGAGACCAAAACTAATACCCCTACTGCCACTATATATTTGTCGGACAATGTGAATGTCTAGATTACATCTTTAAGCTTAAAGGAAGTTCGAATTATTTTGGACTTAGTCTGTAAGGGTTTATCTTATGGTCAAAGATAAACTTCATTTTACTACTTCTGCTCCTCCTGCGTCATCTTATAAGGAATATGATGAATGGATGATGCATTAATATTGATCTGTTTGTGGAATAGTATGGAGCCAGATGTCACTGCCAATGTCATGTTCCACACCACTGCGAAAGGTGTGTGGGATGATCTGAAGGAAACATTTTCTCAGGAGAAGAATATGACTCGTATCTATGATTTCTATGATAAGCTGTTCCAATTTTGTCAATCCGACAAGTCTCTACCAGAATACTACAGTGCTTTCAGGGGAATGGTTGAAGAACTTAATGTTTTCTAACCCTTGACTATAGATATTGATAAGCTAAAAGCTCAGCGTAATGAGTTCTTTGTTTTTAAATTCCTGGCTGACTTGAATAATGACCTGAAGGCAATGGAGGGCCACTTACTTGCTGGGGTATACGTCCCTACACTGAATGATATTTACTCTAGACTTCAGCATATTACATCTTCTACAAAACCTGATCAGTCCGCCGGAGACAATTTTGCCTTCCTTGCTAACCGTGGACGTGGTCGAGGTCGTGGAAGAGGCCGTATGTCTACTGGTCGGGGTTCTAGTGGAAGCAATCTGATCGCAGACAGCAATCTGATCGTTCTTCTCGCAAGTGCTCTTACTACGTTCTTCTCGCCAGTGCTCTTACTATGGTAAGTCCAATTATACTATAGAGACTTGTCAGGAAAAACATGTCAATCCAGAGTGGGTAACCCAGTTGGCTAATCATGCAATGTCAGATGATGGTACTGACATGGTGTCTACCAATAATACTTAACCAAGTACTCCTTGAGGAGATTCTTTTACCAATCTACGTGATGATATTATTCAATTACTAAGGCGTCTGCAAACTCTTGAGGCATCCTCTAATACATCCAATGGGGCGTCTACATCTGCTGCTACTTTGGCTTATGTAGGTATATTAGCCCTCTTTACCACTATTTCTACCCCTTGGATTATTGAATCAGGATCCTCTGCTCATATGACTTGTTTAAGTCATTTCCTACTAGTACCACCTCTACATCTGTAATAAAAACTCAGTTTGGAATTTTAATTAGGATTTTTTGTTCTGATAATGCTTCATAGTATGTCCAAAATGAGATCTCTAAATTTTGTGCTGCTCGCTGCTCCTATACCCCTTAGCAAAATGGGGTGGTTGAGCACAAAAATTGGCATCAAAACTGGCATCTCCTTGAGGTAGACGAGCGATTATGTTGCACATGCATGTTCCGAAGAATTTCTAGTATGATGGGGTTTTAATTGTATATCATTTAATTAATTGCATGCGATCCTTGATTCTTTCCGATCAATCTCCGTTTTCCATTGTTTATCCTAACTGACCAAGTTCTTCGGTTCCTCCCTGTGGTTTTGGCTTTGTTTGTTTTGTTCACAACTTGCATTCTCAATTAGATAAGTTATCTCCTCGGTCCACTAAATGCATTTTTTGGGTTATTCCCGTACTAAAAAAGGGTAGAAGTGCTATGACCTAGTTTCTCACCCAAACTTTGTTAGTGCTGATTTGTCATTTTTTTAAGGTACACCATTTTTTTCTTCTCAGGCGTCCCAGTCAGAGGATGAGTGAACTTCAACAACTCCTATTCCTACTCTCATTCCATTCCCTGATGTCCCTAGTGCCAAAGTTACACCTCCTTTAGAGGTTTATCAGCGCTAGAAGAAGCTCAGACAACCCAATGTCGATACTATTACTCGAGATGATTCGCTACCTATACTGCCATCTTCCTCTGGTGAAGCTCCTAGCCCATCTATTCCCGATGACTTACCAATATCTCATCGTAAAGGTACACACACATGCACTCAAAATCTAGCTATGTATCCAATTGATAACTTTGTTTCCTTGTCTCATCTTCCATCTCCTATCAATGGTCTTGCATTGCTATCTACTCATACCATTCCAAAAACTCATGCTGGCACTCTTCGTATCCCTGGATGGAAAGCTTCCACGGATGTAGAAATGGATGCTCTCTTGAACCGTGCTACCTAGAGCCTGGTAGATTTATCTCTTGGTAAGGACTTGGTGAAGTGTTGCTAGATTTACACCATTAAATATCATTTGAGCGGTTGAAAGCCCGTCTAGTTACCAAGACTCATGCATGGCTGCAGGCCACCGCACGCATGGGTGCAAGCCACTGAGCGCAGCTTGCAGGCCACCGTGTGCACGGGTGCAATCCATCGTGGGCAAGGCTGCAGGCCATCGCACACAAGGCCCAGCGCGCATTGTTGTTGGGCTAGACTCTGTTCGCCTTCTTATTTCTCTTGCTATTAATTATGATTGGCCATTGTTTCAGTTGGACATAAAAAATGTATTCTTATGTGGTGATTTGCAAGAGGTGTATGTGAAGTAACCTCCTAATTATGTTGCTCAAGGGGAGAATGGTGGTCAGGTGTGTCATTTACACAAGGCTATTATGGACTTAAACAGTACCCTCGGGCATGGTTTCAAAAATTTAGTGCTATTGCGGTGGACCGTGTTTTTCTCAATGCTATTTTGACCACTCTGTCTTTGTCCGTCGCAAAGGTAATAAATTGGTTGTCTTAGTGGTTTATGTGGATAATATCACTGGTAATGATGAGGTCGGTATTTCTAAAGTTAAGAACTACTTACAAAAGCACTTTTAGACCAAAGACTTAGGTCAGCTTCACTATTTTCTCGGGATTGAAGTTAGATGCAAGAAAGGGATCACCTTATCTCAGAGAAAGTATGTGTTGGATATTCTATCTGATATTGGTATGCTTGCATCCGGACCTATAGATGTCCCTATGGATCCTCACCAAAAATTTGGTGTTAGTGATGGTGAATTTCTCCAAGATGTGCATCAGTATAGGAGTTTGGTTGGCAAGTTGATATATCTCACAGTTACACGGCCTGACATTTCTTATGCTGTTGGAGTTCTTAGTCAGTTCATGTAGTCTCTTTAGAAAGCACATTGGGATGCGGCTATTCGTTTTTTTTCGATATTTGAAGAGTGCTCTTGGTAAAGGATTGATCTATCATCCTAATCAACATATGGAGCTGGTTGCCTACTTTGATGCTTATTGGGTTGGCTCAACTAGTGATTGTAGGTCCACTATAGGTTATTGTACCTTTGTTGGGGGTGATCTAGTTACATGGCGAAGTAAGAAGCAGACTACCATTGGCCGGTCTAGTACTGAAGCAAAATACAGAGCTATGGCTTCCACCACTGCTGAGTAGATGTGGTAATGGTTATTACTTTTGGAGTTGGTTTTTCCCATAACTAAACCCATGAAGATATACTGTGACAACCAAGCAGTTGTGTATTTTTCCAGTTACCCTGTCTTCCATGAGAGGACTAAACTTATTGAAGTGGATTGTCACTTCGTTCATGATGCAGTTCTGAAGAAATTAGTTGAGATACCTTTTGTTCGTTCCACAAATCAGTTGGATGATATGTTTACTAAGTCTCTATTTGCTCCTAGTTATCACAGTGGTTGTACCAAACTGAGCATGAGTGATGTGTATGCTCCAGCTTGAGGGGCAGTGTTGAGTTTTAAGAGTATTTTGGTCTAGTGATATTTCTTATGTACTGCTTATGTTCTGCGTAGGGTACATGGCTATTCCTGTCCTTGTTTAATTATTGTAATAATATATATGAAGGGAAGGACCTGCGGCAGACTATTCTGGTCTGAGCCACAGGTTAGCTTCCCACACTTTGGGACTGCCTGTGACTCTCACCTCTCCCCTCTCTGCACTCTTCTTCTTTTCTTCTTCTCTTCTCCTTTGCTTGGTTTGATTACATGATTCCGGAATTGTAACAGGATTCAGTCTGACCGCTGGATGGGCTGGAATCTTTAAGAGAAGACTGAGAACACAAGTGGACAGAACTAATATGCAGGGGCAGAAACTTAGGAAGAAGATTAGTAGAACATGGAGTGAATTAAACTAAAAACAAAACAAAGAGAATGGACACAAAGGAGGGTGGAATTGAAGTCCATTAAAGAAGGTTTCAGATTACCTTGATCAAAACCCATACAGTCACCTTGTAGTGAAACTGAGAACAAGATGGAGAGAAAAGAGGGGGAAGAGTGGGGATATAATAACATGGCTTCACCACCAAAGCCTATGGGAAGATTCATCACCACCCAACCTATAATTCAGCATCTAGGGTTGCTGCTGTTTCACCACAGTATCATGTAATCTCCATAGAGAACATAAGTATTCCATTAGCCAAAATCATTGGGAGGGTCGCCCTTCTCTTGTATTCATAAAATTAAAAGCATTGAGTATAAGAATAGTTAGTCTTAGTTACCAAGTAGCTTATAACTTAATAAAATAGCAAATCCCTAGAAGATCTAGTTTCTATAACTAAAAACGAAAAGAGAACCAAAATAGAAACTACCAAGTTGCAAATGACTTAGCAGCTAAATAAAAGGGTGTACCAAGTGTGAGGCTCCTAAATGTGCGAGGCCCCGGGAGGGGGGGAGGCGAGAATTACGCAGGCTTACCTTGAGAATGTCGAGAGGCTGTTTCGATCGCTTGATCATCAAGTTGCAACATTCGTACCTTAATAGATAAATCTATTACAGAAAGAGAGCATCCCTATGCGCGAGGCTCCCACTACTACAGGGTCTTGGAGAGGCAAATGTATGCAACTTTACCCCCGCTTCACGGAGAAGTTGTATCCATTTTTCAAACCTGTAATTTGATGGTTGCAATAGCGCAACTTAATCGTTGTTCCAAGGCTCTCCGACTACTAAATCTATTACAAAAATAAAAACTTGTCGTAATAATGGGTTTTAGGGTAATTTATGGTTGTAACCAAACGGACCTAGGTTTATTTCATTATAAAATAGAGAAGCTTATGTCGAGTTAGAGACACATGTTATATTCTCCCTAAGTCAACATGGTATCAGAGCTCTTTTTAGTTTGCGCACCTTGCCCTGGGTCTAGAGTAGCCTGATGGAACATCTATATACACTTCCTTTGTCAATTCACCATGAAGAAATGCATTCTTGACATCCAGTTGCTATCGCCTAGTTTTCATTCGATCAGTTCTCCAATCCTCTTACATAAATTGGTCAGGAATTTTCCAGCTTCCCAAATCCATTGAATCCCTCTTCTGCTCCTTGTGCAAACATTTTGAGACCCATCCGTTGGTCCTTAGTCTGCATTATCAAGTGCAAAGGTGGTCTTGGCATCAGGTTAACCAAAGATGTCAAATCTACTGCCATCCTCAAGCTGTCTAGGTAGGTGGTCTCCAAACATCTAGGCGTCTGGGTGTCTTAGGTCTACTCTACCCTCTCTGTAATGACTCCCTCTAAACTTGTAGCATCAAACCTAACTCCTCTTGGGTATGGAAGAAAATCCTTCTTGCTAGACCTCTGGCCTTGATTGCCATCAAATCGCAAGTTAGCAGTGGTATACTTCCTTCTGGCTTGATAATTGGCACCCAACAGGTGTTTTTTCCCTGCTTATGTGCCATAGATCATTCTATTTCTCTTGTCTCCCCAAATCTTCCACTGTCTCCTCTATCATCTCCAACGGTTCCTAGACCCCCCAACATTCCCTTCCTGTTAATCATTTGGCAATCCCTCAATTCCATTGCCCCTTCTTCTTTAGCTGCTCGAATCATTTGGACCCCCTCTCCGTCAGAAAGGTTCTCCTCCTCTTCGGCTTGGAACCACACTCGATCCTCTTAACCTTCTCATTCCCTAGTACAATGTTGTCTGGTATTGAGCCCACATTCTTTGTCACAATCCCACTATCTGGATAGCCATCTCCAATTGCCTCCGCACCTAGTCAGTCCACATCTATTGCCACATCCTGGTCTCCCCTACTTGATGCCTTTGCTGGATGGAATTGAAGATACCGACCACCTCTTCTTTGATTTTGCCCCTTCTCCCGTATTTGGAAGTATGTTCTCACCAAATTCTGGCCTGCTCAAAGATCCCCCCTCCCACTTCAGAGAGGATGGATATGGATAGTTATGACCTTCTTTGGCAACTCCATTCATGATACTACTAGTAAGCTTGTTTTTGGTGTTGCTATCACCCATATTTGGATAGAGCGCAATCTTCGTAAATGAACCTCCAACTCTAGGTCTCTCGACATGATTTGTAAGGCCATCTACTATGACGTCTCCTCCAAATTTGGATCCCTCCCACATAGGTCTGTTGTGGATTCCCCAAGGAACATGCACATAGTAGTTTCCTGGGGCTTATCTTAGAGCATTTTATTCTCCCCTTCCCTCTGCCCCCTAGGTTGTATCATTTGGTCCTTTTGGTCTTGTATATCCCCCCTCAATGCCTTCTCCTGCCCCCTAGGGTTGTATAATTTGGACATTATATATATATATTCTATATTCATAAAAAAAAAAAAAAAAAAAAAAAAAAAAAAAAAAAAAACTGACTGCGTTCACATCTTAGCAACAAGGGCAAAAGTGTCTAGGTAGTCGATTCCATATGTTTGAGTGAAGCCCTTGGCAACCAGCCTTGCTTTGTACTTGTCTAAAATCACTATTTTGTTTAATCGTAAACACCTATTTACAGCTAACTAGTCGCTTTTGTAGTGGAAGAGTAACTAAATCCGTATTCATTGCATTCTTCCATCTAGGCTCTGCAATTGCCTCCTGCCAGGTCTGAGGAATGGAAACAGAAGGCAATGAAGACACAAAAGCATGATAAGGGGGAGATAGAGCATTCATTATAAGACAACATTTGAAATAGGGTACTGAGTGCAAGTCCTACTGCCTTTTCTATGGGCGAAAGGAATATCAAGAGATTGATCAAAAGTAAGGGGAAAAGAGATAATTGGGAGAATAGACTCAGAATCAAGAGTCATAGTGTCAATTCTCCTTTTCTTAAAAGAAAAATCCTGTAACTTTTGATGAACCAGTGGTTGTCCCTGTATGGGATTTTCTGAAGTCCCATTCACACCAGTATCCTTTTCTCCCTTATCCTCTTTCCTAATGGTCACACCAGTGTCATCATTTCCTCCCTCATCTATCAGAATGAGTGAAGGGCCATCAAATGAAGGAATCAAGGGAACCTGTTCACTTCTAGAATACCTCCCCCTATAGAGAGTTAAGTAGTATGCCTTAGTCTCACGGAAGATCACATTTATGAAAACATAGTCGCATGGAAGGGGGTGATAACACCTGTAGCCTTTCTGAATAGGAGAATATCCTAGAAAAATGCACTTGATATCCCTATGGTCGAGCTTGCCAAGCATATGATGATACCAAACCAAGCAGACTGAGCCAAGCACCTTACAAGGAACAACAAAGTATCTCCATAGGATACCTAACCCCCAGCATGCATGATGGCATCCTATTTATAAAGCAAGGATTAAAGTATCGGTATCGGTCGACTAAAATTAAGATACGTATCGGAGGGTATCGTATCGTATCGGAGATACGCTAAGATACGTCAAAGATACGCACATAAATGGATATGAAACACCTTTCTAAACACTTTTGCATAAAAAATTTGTTAAGAAAAAGCTATTGATATCATGTATTATGCATAAACACTAAATTGAGGGTATCGCATTAAGAATTCAAGGTTTGTAGTTGTCCCATAAATGTAAAATCCTTGTTCCCAACCTTGATTTCCACTTTAGTTAGAGAGAAAAATGGCTGGCAGCAACTTTGGAACAAAAACCCCTCAAAAAATCGTGTTTTCTAAAAAAATACTCATCTTGGCCATTATATGACCGTAGCGTACTGTATTGGTACATACCGATATTCACCGATACGTACTGATCGATACATACAGATACTCACCGATACGTACTGATACTCATCGATACGTATTGATTGATACATACAAATACTCACCAATATGTACCGATACATACTGAAACGTATATTTCACCTCGATTTTATGTTTTTCATAGAGTATCAGTACGTATCAATAGAGTATTGGTGCATATCGGTATGTATCGTAGGATATATCGATACGAAAGGATTTTAAAAATTTCATGTATCGTATCGGTCGGCTAAATTTATGATACGTATCGAAGGGTATCGTATCAGTATCGGAGATACTTTAAACCTATTTATAAAGTAAACAGCAGTAAAGACCGCCTCACTCTAATATGGGGCAAGAACATGCATCTCGAACGTAAGGGAACGGGCTCCCTCCAATAGGTGTCTGTTCTTATGATTTGGAACCCCATTCTGTTCTGGTGTAACCACAACTGGTTTGATGAATGATCCCATGGTCCACAAGGTAGGATTGAAAGGATCGGACTGAAAGGATCCCTCCATGTATTCCTTGCCATTGTCAGTTCTCAAGATCTTGACCTTTGCATCAGACTGAGTTTTAACCATATAGTGAAATTCCTTGAAGCATTTAAATACCTCGCTCCTATAATGCAACTGTTAGAATAAGGATTAGTGTGTCACAGGGGCACATTGGTGTTTTCCCCCCTCCATTGACCCTAATTAGAGTGGGGCGGTAATGTAGGACTAGATTTGACAACCAAACTAGTCCCAAAACTGCAGGAACTTTTAAACTAAGAACAACCAAGAATAGCCAAAGTAAGGCAGCAATATAACAGATCAGAATTAAGGAAGAAACAGATTTTTGTAAATCAGAATTTCGATCCCAGAAACTGGAATTTATGAGTTCAGACTATAAACCAGATAATAGGCCTAACCAGAAGTAGGAATAGAAGCCTAACAGTTTACAGACCAGAATAAACATCCACAGAAACAGAAGAGGACAAATCAGACCTATCGGTTCTGGTTCCTGTTCTGTAAGGTCACTACAGGACAGAATTCAAGAGAATTTTAATATCTTAAAATTGGCTGGCCAGAATCAGCCCAAACCAAGGTCGAGTCTCTCTTGGGTAGGGAGGAAAGATTGACCAAAATTATAGCTCAAACCAATGGCTGGAAGTGCTTCAGGTAGCAGAGAGCCGATTGTGAAATCTAAGGCAAATCTGGGCAGAATTGGAATTTTAAATACCTGGTTTGTTGAACAGCAATAAACTCCTTGAAAAAGAAAACTTGGAAGGAGAAAAAGAGCACTTGAAGATGAACCTCTTGGACTTCTCGCCGCAAAGAGTCGTCAGATCGACACCAACCCAATACCTTGATCAAACACAAGGAAGTTCCCTCGCAGAGAAAACAGCAGCAGCAGCCATGTAGTTTGTAAAAATCGTAGCTCATTAAAAGAGCCATCATCTTTATTTATAACTGTGATAGGGGTTACATGAAATAGAAACTAACTTTAGTTTCCAAAAACTGAAATAGGAAACTAAAAATTAGAAACTCAACTAGTTACTAAAACTGAAAATAGAAACTTACAAAATAGAAAGTCCTTTAGTTGCTAAACTGGAAATGGAAACTAATTTATGACTGAAAATTAGAAACCAAATAACCCCATCTAAAAAGGAAACTAAAGAAAAAGGAAACATATCACTGAATCCCGTATGCAACCTTAGAACCCCTAGTTTAGACCCATAAAAGTAGCCCAATATACTCTGAACCACATGGACTGAAGGCCCAACACGTATACAACCCAACCCTAAGCTTATTCCTAATAAAACAAGATTAGTTTGGTGAAGAATCTGCATCAACTCTCCCCGGCTTGGAAACATTCGACTCCGACGAATGGATAAGGGACATGTAACGCTCATACAAGTCGGGATCAAGTCTCTTGAAATCATCAGCATGAATCCAAGTACAGTCACTACGGGGACGGCCTTTCCACTTGACAAGAAAAGTGTGATAACCGGTGCCACGGCGGGAGGTCTTGTAATTATCATCCAAGACGTCTTCAATAACTTCAGAAGTGGGTGGCTTCAGTTGAGGCAACCTCAGCATTTTCTCCGAGTCTCCATCATCTGAATGATGCCCAACATAAAGGTGAAGATCAGCCACATTAAACACGTTGCTTATGGTCATGTCATCAGGTAACTCA
This sequence comes from Macadamia integrifolia, assembly GCF_013358625.1. Taxonomy (NCBI): domain Eukaryota; kingdom Viridiplantae; phylum Streptophyta; class Magnoliopsida; order Proteales; family Proteaceae; genus Macadamia; species Macadamia integrifolia. The sequence goes on along the minus strand of NC_056561.1, from coordinate 19,412,646 downwards.
AGCACATAAGCATTAGGTCATATACGTTTCAGCACCTTGTAGGGACCCATCTTTCGTGGATGTAGCTTGTTATTGACGCCTGTCTGAAACCGTTCAGGATTTACTCGAATCATCACCATGTCCCCGGGTTTGAACTCCACATAACGCCGATGACGATCAGCAGAAGCCTTATACACCTCATTGTTCAAGGCAATACGTCGTCGGACGTTGGCATGCACCTTAGTGATATGACGTAAGAACTCATCAGCTTCAATACTAACTCGAGCCTGGGGTGGGAGTGACATAAGGTCAATAGGCCGCTTAGGTTGGACTCCAAGCAAGATCTCAAAAGGAGTACGACCTGTTGTCCTATTCACTGAGCTGTTGTAGGCAAATTCTGCAATGTCAAGAATAGAAGGCCATGTCTTCTCATAGTCTCAAACCAAACACCTCAACAAGTTTCCCAAGCTACGGTTCACCACCTCTGTCTGTCCGTCTGTCTGTGGATGAAATGCAGTTGAAAAGTTCAGCTTTGTATTTGTGTTCAACCACAATGTCTTCCAAAAATAACTCATGAACTTAACATCACGGTCAGACACAATACTAGTTGGTAGCCCATGTAGTCGTACTACTTCCTTGAAGAAGAGCTTTGCAACTTGATAAGCATCAAAAGTCTTACGACAAGGTATAAAATGAGCCATCTTAGAGAAACGATCCACAACCACCATAATGGAATTATATCGTTCTCTAGTAGGGGGTAGTCCAAGAACAAAATCCATGCTAACATCAAGCCACGGTGCATGAGGAACAGGTAGTGGAGAGTATAAACCTGTGTTCTGTTTTCCCCCTTTTGCCAACTGACATACACGGCATCTCTTGATCACATGATCGACATCCTTTGCAATGCATGGCCAATAATATCGATCAGTCACCTGTGCAAGATCAACAAGGAGATATATACAAGTACCCATCATGAATAGAGTACTTTAATGAAGTGTCTATCAATCTCCGTGGAGGAAAGCATTATTTACATCAAGTTGTTGGAGTTCCCATCCTAGGTCCACAGCACATGTGAGTAACACTTGCACAAAGGTCAACTTAACAACTAGTGCAAATGTCTCCTGCTAGTCGATTCCATAAGTCTGATTGAACCGTTTAGCCACCAGTCCTGCCTTGTATCTGTTAATAGAACCATCGATCTTCTATTTTACCACAAATACCCACTTGCAACCAACAGGTCTCTTCCCAGGTGAAAGAGTCACAAGTTCCCATGTAGCATTCCTTTTTAAGGCATCTATTTCTTCCTCCATTACAGCCTTCTATTTTTTTTTTCTACAAGAGCTTCCTAGCACAAGAACTCAAGGCAAGGTCTGTAAGTTGAAACGTGCTCTCTATGGTTTGAAACAATCTCCTAGAGCATGGTTTGGAAGATTTGACAAGGCTATGACATCTGTGGGTTATAAGCAGAGTAATGCTGACCACACAATGTTCATAAAGAGGTCTGGTGAAAAAATTGCTATACTCATTGTCTGTGTGGATGACATCGTGGTAACAGGAAATGATAGAATTGAGATTGATCATCTCAAGGGTTTTCTGGGCAAAGAATTTGAGATAAAGGATCTTGGAAAGTTAAGATACTTTCTTGGAATTGAAGTTGCCAGGTCCTCAAAAGGCATCTTTCTCTCTCAAAGGAAGTACATCTTTGATCTGCTATTGGAGACAGGTATGTTGGGTTGTCATCCTTCTGATATTCGTATGGAAGCTAGTAACCTGCTCAAGGAAAAGGAGGGTGAACTAGTTAACTTCAGTCAGTTTATGCATGATCCTTATTCCTCTGATATGGAAGCTATTATGCGTATCTTACGATACTTGAAGTCAACTCCAGAGAAAGTGATCCTCTTATCTCCTCATGATCACCTCCGAGTTAAAGCTTAGATTGGGCTAACTCCCCTGACAGAAAGTCTATCTTTGGTTATTGTACCTTTGTAGGAGTGTATCTTGTCACTTGGTGCAGTAAGAAACAGAATGTGGTGGCTAAATCTAGTGCTGAAGCAGAATTTCGTTCCCATGGCACATGGGATTTGTGAGTTACTTTGTTTGCGTACACTTTTGGATGATATTATTGTACCTGTTTGTCTTCCTATGATGCTTTACTTCGATAACAAGACTACTATCAGTATTGCTCATAATCCAGTACAGCATGACCGAACCAAACACGTGGAGATTGATAGACACTTCATTAAAGAGAGGTTGGATGTTGTTTGATTTGTGTTCCTTTGTAAAGTTTGGTGACCAGCTAGCTGATGTGTTACACAAAAGGACTGGCTGGAAAGTTGTTCCATCCTAATTTAGTCAAGTTGGGCATGTGTGACATCTATGCACCAACTTGAGGGGGAGTGTTAAAATAAGGATTAGTGTGCTGCAAAGGCACATTGGGGTTTTCCCCCTCCACCGACCCTAATTAGAGTGGGGTGGTTGGATGAGGGATATAATTGTAAGTACTTTATTTTTCTGTTGTACTCCTACCATGACACTATTATGATAGTCATGACTCCTATTATGACTCAAGATTTTATATTATAAATAAGGGACTTGTGTGATCAGTTAAAGATACAGCATTCTCCCATTCTTTCTGTTAACAGCAAAAAATAAACCCAAGTAGACGAGTATAACAATCTATAAATGTAACAAACCAGCAATACCCAGAAACAGATACACTGCGGCCAGGGCCCCAAACATTAGAATCAAAGAGAAAGGAACAATACTTCTATTTTCAGAAATAGGATAAACATTCCGAATTTTTTTAGCAAAAGCACACGCATCATAATTAAATTAGTGCGGAGTATATTGTTGGACTAAAGTAGGAAATAATCTAGATAAAGTTCCCCATGGGATGATGTAGATAAGTCACTTAATGAGCTTATTTTATTGCAAATAAGCCTTTGGTTGGTTATGTATGTGTTGGGCCTTTGACCCTATGAGTTTTCTTTGTAATGGGCCACTTTAATGGGCCTAAAATATGGGTAGAAAGTAGGAAAACGAGATTTAATTCATTAGTTTAGTTAGAGTCTTGTTATGAGTCTATTTCCTTTGTTATTTCAGTTTTCTAATCGGTTTAGGTTTCCCAGTTAGTTAGGGATTGGGTTTAGGCCTTTCCTTTTTAATGTTTGAGTCAGTTTTGAGTCTTTTATATAAGTTTGTAAGGGGCTACAACATGGAATACAAATTTATCAATGAAAAAGAAAAAAGATGGCTTATGCTGTTGTGTTGTGGGATGCAATTGGGTGAGATGCCCTAGGTGAGGTGCCTAAACCTGAGGGGTGAGATTCACATTCACTAGTTGTTCTTCCCCCTTCTCAACCTTCCAACGAATTCTTTCTTTTTTTATTTTCCTTTTATTTGTTTGCTGTGAGAGAGGTGTTTGAGAGCTAGAACCATGCCTATTGGAGGACATCTTTATTCAGTCAGAATTTCAAATCCTGCCTGGGATTAGGATCACTTGTGATTCTAGTTCTACATTATTTGGTATCAGAGCCTAACTGAAGATGGATCCAGAAGTTCATCACTTTGCTAGACAATGGGGTACAAGCGAAGTCCTTGATTGGCTAGATTCTCTAGAGGAATATTTTTACTATAACTTGACAGAGACAGAAGCTTTGATTTGCTTGCTCTCGGTTGATTGGTTGTGCTAGAGAATGGTGGAGAGTCCATGAAAAGCGACTCCGAGTTCGAGGACATAAGCCTGGGACTTGGGAAGAGATGAAATATGAGTTAGCGACCCAATACCTCCCTGCATATATCCAAATAAGGCTCTTTCCTCCGCAAGATTTCCATCAGAATACATCTACAGGTCTCCAAAAGACAGCCATAGGTGACAAGGGTTAGAAACAATTGGTAGACCACTTGGCCACTCTTGTGCAAAAATACGTGGAGCAACAAAGAGAAGACACCTCCAACCAACGCACCAGAACATGAAGTTGAGGTTAGTGTGGAAGAAATTCTAGCCATTCCTAATGTTAAGGAAGAATTAGTCATTGATGTTCCTATCAGAGAGATTAATGTGGATGAAGTCGAAAGCAATATAGTCACAATTGTGGACAAGGAGATTGAAGCCAAGGAGAATGGTGCTTCAACATCTGTGATGACTGTGAACAACCAAGAGGAAGATCCTAAGGAGCTTGAGATTGAAATTGTGGAGGTTGAGAACACAGTGGTTGAAGGCGTTCATGTGGATGATCCTATGGATACATTTGAGGCTGTTGAAGCTGAGCATGTGGAGTTCGTCATACCATTAAAGTATCTTGAAGATCGAGTGATGCGGATCCGAATTCCAAGAATTGAAATCGGATCGCTTAGGGCCCACTTGGACACTTAATAAACAATAGCAATAACCAATGGCAACTCAAATATTGAAGAGAAATGGCAGTTCTGTAAATAACTTGAAATCTCTAATAAGGTGTGGTAATTTAGTAATTATAAGAAACTTAGAAGGGAGTGGCAGTCTTGTAATTAGAATGAATTTAGAAACATAAAGGTTCAACAATCGGCTAATAGCAAGGGTAGTTCAAGAGATTACAATTAAAGTTGGGACAAAACAGAATAATAAGTGAAGGGGTATTATGGTCAAACCAGGGGTAGTAAATGCCCTAACAGCCCACGGTGCCCCAATCTTCTTCTTCCTTAGTCGACCAGCAAAGGAAGAATGAGCAGCAACTTGCGATGATGATATATCCTTCAAAACTTCTCTGTTAGGCCTCAGATTTCGGGCATAGGGTCTCAAGAGGCTCTTCCAAGTCCATATAACAAGCACTTGGATCTACCAGCAGGAAGGTTGCAAGAAGAGCCTGAGATTCTTCCTAGCGGTAGAGTGGCGTCAGTCTCAATTGCAGGTATGAAAAACTGGTAGTAAAGGGACTGTTCGGCTTCTGAAATCTGATGATTTGTGTCGCTTAGGGAAGGGTTCCCTTCGCTCAAGACCTTAGCACAGATAGTTGGCTGCAACCTTCGCCCAGAACAGGGTATTCCCAAACCAGAAAAGTAACAGTAACTACAGTAACAATAGAGAGGAGAAGAGAAGGAAACCAGAACAATAAAAGGAAGAAGAGAAGAAATTGAAAATTTTTAGAGGAAGAAGGGGGAATCGGCAGCCATGGTTCTCATACCAAAACTCTTAATCAAATTTCTATTCTTTAAAATCTAAAACAGAAATTTCTCCATCGATTACATGTCCAATATAAAGAAAAAAATCAAAAAATTAATGGCAACTTAACTTAAAATGGAAACTAATCTAAAATTAGAAACTAACTAATTTCAAAGAAATTGTTTCTAAAACAAAAGAAAATCAAATCAAAAGAATTTTTTCCCTAAGTCTATCGTGCAACTGCATCATCAAGCTTCTCACATTCCAGACTACATCCTTATTATCAAAGAGCTACCTGAATTTTTCTATGGCTTTAAGATGGACGTGCACTATGCTATAATCACCCTCACACTCTACAAAATTTGAGGACGGATTTTTTCTAAGAGAATGCGAATTGATATAGATGAGTCACTTAATAAGCTTATGTTATTGCAAATAAGCCTTCAGTTGGTTATATATGTGTTGGGCCTTTGATCTCTTGGGTTTTCTTTGTAATGGACCACTTTAATGGGCCTAAAATATGGGTAGAAAGTAGGAAAATGGGATTTAATTCATTAGTTTAGTTAGAGTCCTGTTATGAGCCTATTTCCTTTGTTATTTCAATTTTCTGGTCAGTTTAGGTTTTCTAGTTAGTTAGGGATTGGGCTAGGTCTTTCCTTTTTAATGTTTGAGTCAATTTTGAGTCTTCTATATAAGTTTGTAGGGGGTTACAACATGGAACACACATTTATTAATGAAAAAAAAAGAGATGGCTTATGTTGTTGTGCTGTGGGATGCAGTTGGGTGAGATGTCTTAGGTGAGATGCCTAAACCTGAGGGGTCAGATGCCCATTCACTAGTTGTTCTTCCCCCTTCTCAACCCTTAATCGAATTATTTCTTTTCTTATTTTCCTTGTATTTGTTTTCTGGGAGAGTATTTGAGAGCTAGAACTAAGCCTATTGGAGGACATCTTCTCTATTCAGCCAGAATTTCAGATCCTGTCTGGGATTAGGATCACTTGTGATTCTAGTTCTACATTATGGGGGTGCCCTAAATGACTATACTAATTCTAGAGCTCTGAAAAAGCTAACTCTGAAGCTGTATGATGAGCCTGTGTAGATCCACTGTCCGTGTAATAGAGACCACCACTCATCATAGTTGTCAAGGCGTCTCCTAAGCGAGAACTTAGCATCCATGTGGTTTGCTTGGGGCTTAGGCAACAGTCGCCTTATTGCACTGCTTGTCGCCTAGTATTTTGGCACTTATTTATACCAAATATCATCTAAGTAAATGTTTGGATATTATTCATAAATAAGCAAATACCCCCTATTTGAATCCAATAAAAATAGTTTAAAAATCAAATTCCAAAAAGATAAAAAGTCAACCCCGTAATCCAAGAACAAAAACTGATTTTTGGTTATAGGGTTGATTTTCAACTTTTAAATGTTGGGATTTTTTCTCAATTATGCAAATTTTATAAATCCTATCAAGTTAAAACATTACTAAAAAACCAAAAGTCCGGTAAAATAATGTTTTGTTTTGATATCCATAAAATTATTTTTATTTAGGCGATTTTAACAGCATTCACACACTTTAAAATAAATTTGAACGGAGCATTACTTTATCATTGCAACTTAGATTTAAATAACCTTAGACTTGTTGGAAAGTTGATTTTATGTTATACCTAATACAAAAAGTCTCATGTAAAAATGAAATCATTTTACCAGTCAAACTTATTATAGAACAAGAGCATTCCTCTACATGTTGATTTTTTATTACTTAATGCGACTTAGTATTGATTTTTTATGATTTGATGTGGCTGAATGTTGATTTTTAATGACTTGATATGGCTTAATGTTGATTTTTTATGATACGAGGTATATTTAGCTTGAATACGTTCCCTTCACAGCTTTCCAGATATGGGCAGGATTAAGCAATGAGTAGCCCCTAGCAAAAGAGGGGGGTATTGATGAGATAGGACATTCCCAAACAGTTGGTAGCATCCCATTTATCCGGTGGGCACCAGCAGTATCATGGTGAGCAGTAGTACCTGTAAGGTAGCTGGCATAACCTTAGCCATCAATAGACAGGTAGTAGGAACGGGACCACATCAGGTAGTTGCTCTTATCCAACTTGATGGAGCAAGTAGGGAAGGAAGGGTAGTTGCCATTAGAGCCATGATTCCATCTTGGAGAACTGATGCGCCAAAATCTTCAGATGCTACAGGTGTTGATCCCAAGAGCAATGACAAGCTATATGAATCGTCTAGTTCTAGTCAAGCATAAGGATCTGGGTCTTCAATCGTTCAGATATAGTCTATATCATTCGGATTTGGATAGAAATTAGGGTTCCAAACACAGAGAAGGCCCCTGGTGGGAAGAAACTCACCATCAAAGGTAAAACCCTAAGAGAACCAAAAGAGAAGAGGGGAGAGAAACCCTCTAGATGGGAAAAGGAAGCTAGCGAGAGGCTAGCAATATCCATGCACTAATTTGAGGGGGAGTGTTGTAATAATGGGTTTTAAGGGTAATTTATGGTTGTAACCAAACAGACCCTTAAGTCTCTTTTTGGGTATTATTTCATTATAAATAGAGAGGCTTGTGTCAAGTTAGAGACATGACATATTCTTCCTAAATCAACAAAACTAGTTACTTAAATCCCGTATAGGACTTAAACCCTAATATTTGGGCTTATAGAATTGTGCCACTACAATAGAAAGCTCAAAAATACTGAGCCCATGGCCTACATAATCCATTGGCACTCAAATTAGGCCTAACTTAAACAAAACTTGAGTCATAGGTTCAGTTGGGCCCCAATATTTTTAAACCAATTCAAAACAAGAAGCCCATATTCTCTTCTTGCTGGAATTCTGCATCAATTTATATCTTTTGGAACCAATTTCTCTAATGGTTTTGGTAGTGTTTAAGCCCCCCCTTCTTTTTATTTTATTTATTTATTTTTTTTTTGGGGGGGGGGGGGTGGTGGGGTGGTTGGTGTTTCTTGTTAAAAATTTCAAGTTTTTGATTGAAGAAATCAAAGAACAGTTTTCAAGGTCAAAATAGTGGCTGGTTGCTAAGGATTAGGTGAAAGTTTGATGGAAATGATCAAACTAGGCTCAAGTCTTTTGCATTTACAGCATAATCATAGCACTATAGACCCTAAGAAACCCATGTGCTACTTTGACTTTGAATACTAGTAATAACTAATAAGACCCTAATAACTTTGACTTATTTTCTGAAGGGTTATTGATGTAGATCCCCTTCCTGGGCTACACTATTGCAGGAAGAAGAAGAAGGCCAGTCAGCCTTTGGGCCAGCCCTTGGGCTGAGATTGAACCCAGCTGGTCCTTTATTTTTGGGCCCTTGTTAGTGCAGATTTATCTTCCTGTTTTTGCTTCTATGAGGTCCTTCAAAGTGCCCATTGAGCCAGCCAAGTACAGCTGTCCAAAAATCCTCCTTTGTGGCCTGCGATCTCCTCTTACAGCTGTGATTTTGTTTCTTATGTTTGACTGGTCAAAGATGCTATGCACAAGTTCAGTTGCCTTCTAGAATGTCCCTAGTAGGTTCTTTTTATGATTTCTTAGGCTTCAAGTTGGAGCTTAGTTGCTAAACAATGTAAGTTTCCTTTTTCTTTTAGTTTCTTATTTTGAAACTAGTTTCTATTTTTTAAGTTTTAGCTCTCTATTTAAGTGAGGCTACTATAACAGTTTTAGAGAATTAATGAATGAAGAATTTTGCAGCCATTGCTAGCTCCAATCTCCTGAGAAAGGATGAACAACAGCTGAGATAGCTGTGGGTGATGGGCCCAAGCTGAGATAGCCATTATCCCACCTACAACTATCTTCCTTCATCCTTCTCTTCTTCTCTTCCTAATTTCTGTTTGATAATCTGCTGTGCTAGAGTGTTTGGGTGATAAATTCAAGCCTACTTGAAGTTCCAACAGCCCCCTTTCAGTTGGAGATTGAAGAACAAGAAGTTGCCAAAATCGATACAAGGTGTCAGGGTTTCGGGAGCAGATTGACAGGGTCTTTTCGTCCCATTCAGTCCAGCATATGCAAATTCCCTTTGGAGGGTTTGAAGGCCACCTTAAGGGGCCCCTTCGATTAGAATTTGAGGCTGGTTTGACCAGCCATCGAGGAGCCACAGATTTTCTCCTCTGGCCTAGCCAAAACCCTTATCTTCTGTTGCTGCTGGGGTTTTGCTGATCTGTTGGACTGCTGAAGGATTATTCTACTTCTATATCGGACCTACTTTGTTCAGGTGTAAGCCTTCTAATTGCCCTAATCTCTGAGTTCATATTTCAGCAGTGTTTTTTTTATTTTATTTGAGTTGCACCTGGTTGAGAGTTCTGTTTTTGGGGTTTGATTACTTAGGGTGAATCGGTGAACTTAGCTTACATTTGTTATACTTATCTGCATAAGGTTTGGTGGAGTGGAAATGAGTATGGAACAGTAATTTGTGTGTACTTTTGGCCTCCAGAGTCTCAGACGTGAATTGACCGATTTCTTAATGTTTCATAGTTTACATAACTCTTTTCAATGTTTCTATAGGACTTCTGTAAATATTTCCTAACTAATTCCCCTAATGTTGGTGGTAAAATTTGAAGAACATGGTAAAGACATTTCTTATGGATTATAAATTTTTGAAAATGCATAGCTGAAATAATCGTTAGAAATTTAGCTTGCTTTTGCCCGGGGGGGGGGGGGGGAATTCGTTGGCATGGCAGGAATTGTACACCATATTTTGTATTTATGAATTTATGGCATTCAGTTGGCCGTTCTTTTCTTGGATGCTGTCTTGTTTTAATTCTAATAATTTGTATCATACTTAATTTGTCTTTTAGGTGCATGTGGAGCTTCTATATTGTCCTTTTGGCATGGAAAATGGCTTTGTTAATCCTTTTGCCTCCAATTACTCAATGACCTCCTTAGAGAAGGTTCTTAAAGGTGGGGATGGAACTGAGGTTGCTGATGGTGGGACAGCAGCCACACGGAAGAAAAGGGAGATGATTGTGAGAGGAGTGCTTTCTGTGACGGTGATATCTGCCGAAGACTTGCCAATCGTGGATTTAATGGGAAAGGCTGATCCTTATGTTGTACTCTACATGAAGAAAACAGAAAACAAAAACAAAACTAGGGTAACATTCCCTTTAGCCCCTCAACTAAAATTTTACTAGATTTCCTCTTTTTCATTTTTGGGGTTTCTTGTCAGCCCGGAAGCATGACATGTAATAATTCTGGTTGAGTTTGATTTTTGGCGTGAGTGATCTCCTACATATGGTTCTTAATTATGAAAGATTCCTGTTGAAATCTCGGAACTGTTTTGGTTTCCACATGGACCAAAACCAGAAGAATTTCATTAGTCGTGGCTGGTATACTAAAATATCTGAAAAATTCAACTAAATTCATTCTTTGATTACGGTCATGAAATGTTCAGACCTTTCTCCTGATGTAACCATGGATTGAGGGTTTGCCTCCCTGCATGTGCATATTTTTCTGTCATTTATTTGTCTTGTTCCTGCAATTAATTCCAGTACCGCATGAAAATAGGTTTTCATGATTTTAATACACTTTTCTCTCAGGTTGTGAATGACAGCCTCAATCCAGTTTGGAATCAAACATTTGATTTCGTTGTGGAGGATGGTTTGCATGATATGCTAATTCTGGAAATTTGGGACCATGACACATTTGGGAAGGTAATACCTCCAGTTAGGCTTATCAGTTGATTGTTTTGGTAGATTTTGAAAAATAAAAATAAAAAAGGGTTTTGAATTTTCGATTTCATGAATTGTCAGAATCACTGCAAAGGCTAATCCTAGATTCCATAGAATGAGAGTCTATGGTTGGTGCTGTCAGGTGCTCTACAACATCACAAGGACTCACCATCTGCAAAGTGGATATTGCTTTTTTTCCATCCTTCGAATGGGCCAGCCCATCATCAGGCTGCATCTGTAGCCTAGTCTTTCTGAGAGGTTTTTTCACCAAATAGCCCATGTTGATGAGTCGGTGTTTCATGTGTTGTCACCATTTTCTTATGCTATGGTGCACAGGGACCTCCATGTCATTCTCTACTTTTCCACAATGACCACAGTCTCTTAAAAACTGACCTGGACGTTGAATCAAATAGGTTAATCAATGGTGTCAATGAGTAGAATCTGTGTCAACGTGAGTGGTCGTGTAGACAAGATTCATCCTGAATAGGTGGCCACTGAAGAATTTCTTGGCTGTCTGGGATTATATTTCCACAATCACTGGATTCCTACCAGGGCTGAACAACCAGGGATATTGGGTCTGACCCCGGTTTAGGTGGCATAGTCAGAAAGCATTGGTTGGGAGTAAGAAAACTTTATCACTGACTTCCAGTTAACATGATCAGGTTGGTTTTCGCATGGTGTTTCTAATTGATGTTTTTCACTGTGAGCATATTGTCTTTTAATAATTTCAGGATTACATGGGGAGATGCATTTTGACACTCACCAGGGTTATACTAGAAGGGGAATACAAGGACACCATTCCTGTGGATGGAACCAAATCGGGAAAGCTGAGTTTACATCTCAAGTGGATGCCTCAACCAATATTCCGGGATGCTTGATGGATGAAAAAGCTCATACAGATTTCTTTCACATAGAAGATCTTGCACCTTTTGACTTCCTGGCATTTTTTCCTTCTTGAGCAATGTTTATAAGAAATTCTCTTGAGCGCACAATATGTATGAGAAAGTTTACTTGGGCATTCACATGTAATAAATCTAACTACAACCTTCATGATACTCCTTGATATTGATCCGGTGGTAACATCGTTTTGAAACTCTCAAGCTGATATTGTTATACATTAAGGATGAGTCAACAACTTAGGATCAGAGAAAGGGAAAATTCGTACAAAGTTTGTTTAATAGCACTTGGCTGGGGAGGAAACCTCTTGGATTGGCATCGGCCCCTTATTAGTTGGTCGCCTTGTTCAGTTTTATTCACCATAGTTCTACTCTCTCAAAATCTGTTTCTTGTCAACAATAATCCCATCAGCTAACTTCAAGCGAGCTCAATGCAACCTGCTTTACACAGCACATTGATCATATTATCATTAAAAGCTGTTTCTGGAAGAACATCCATTGGTGCTAGTTCATCGGATATCTTGCAAGCCCACACATCATTGCCAGACAAGCTCCCTGTTGAGAGAGAGCTCTGAAAGAGCCCTCTTGTTAACATCCTTGCCTTTTTTCGCTTTTTAGCATTTATTCATTTTTATATATATGAGCTTGATGAGTCCTTCAGTTGTGAAGTTTTCTTTCAATGGTTGTAATGGTTTTGTGTGGTTGGGAGAATTCTTTGTAAACAGCGAGGTAAGAAGAAGAGAGATGTAACCCTATTCTTCATTGTTAGTGAAGTTACTCTCATCCTGTGGACGTAAACACATTGCTGAACCATGTATATCTGTGTTGTGGTTATTTGATTGTTCTTCCTTTGTTGCGTTGTCTTTTCCATATTGTGTATAGGTTTCAGTTCGTACAGCCTTTGTACATTGTTTTGTTTTTCAACCATGGGGTCCTCCCCACCCCCGCCCCCTCCCACCCAAAAAAAAAAAAAAAAACCAACGAAGCAACACAAAACTATGTTATCATGTGGTCATTGCATGTCTTGAACTCTTAGATTACTAGTATCAACAAGAGCTGTTTCAAATGCCTTTGCTTCAAGTATTAAAAACGAGAGAGCATATCTGATGCACAAAGCTCCCACATGTGTGAGGTCCAGAAAGGCTCCTACATTTGCCTTAAGTTTTTCAAATTTTCGGAACAGACGACGACTCTCTTTTTCAGCAAGAACTCTGAGGTTACTTATCTTCTGTTTGCTTGAGAGGAACAATGGTAATTACTTTCCTCAAAAGCCCAATCCAGAGCTGAGAAAAACCTAATGTGGATAGAGGAGGAATATCTGTCACACAGAAATGATCTAAAAATTTAGTTTCTATTGAAAGAAAAGGGAAACAATCACCAAAGAAAGCAGGAAAAGCCCAAAAGAGTCTGCTTGGTTATTTGGTTTACACAGTATTCTAAGCTTCTAAAACTGATTGTTCTTCATTACCCTAACATGATACAGTTTTTCAATAAGCTCATGCTATCCGTGTTGAAAAATGTGAAATTCACATTATCTTAGTAGAAGAATTAGACCCACTTGTGAGCAGTGTGATGTGAATCATCAATACAATAGGTGAAATCAGCTGATTATGGTCAATTTTACTGCAACATTGCAATAAACTGGATTAATTTCACTGATTAGGAGTTTTGGTGTACGTATAATCATTCTGATGACAACCTTCGTCTTCCATCCTTTTAAAGAGAGTTAGGCTGCGTTTGGTAACGTTTCTGTTTCAGAAATGATGTTTCATGTCAAAAACGGAAATTTTAGTTTCTGTGTTAAAATGTCTTTTTTTTTTCTTCTTTTTTGAATGAAATTGGAACAACGAAACTACCTTTTGTCGTTTCGTAATTCGTCTTTTTTTTTTCAATTTTTGTTCCAAAAAGATGAAGCGCACCATAAATGCATCAAACACTTTATTCTGTTTTTTCATTCCCATAAAATGAAACAACTCCAAAAACGTGTTTTTTCAAATATTACCAAACGCAGCCTTAATGCTTCATCAAGCTCCCTTTCCACACTTAAAAAAGGCATCCATTCATGTGCACTTAACTTGTACACCCCCACGGCCCACCCCTTGTCAACCATTAATTTCTTCGAAAAGCTTCTCTGCTTCATCTGCTCTCCCAGCTTTTTTCCAAGACTGTCAATAAGACTCAAATAGAAGCACTCCATTGCCTTCTCCCATCATTTACCTGCCTCGCATATGCCATTAACAAATAATAGCCCTATAATTGACTTCATCAAGTTCAAATTCTTCATCCCCATTGCCAGATCACTACTTTACTATAAGCATGGTGAAGGGGAATCTCCAGCGCCTTCTTTTCCATTTCATGATAAAGACCCTAACAAGAATCAAAATTCCCCTCTGCATTTCACGACTGCCTCCAAGTCAGATAAATTTATACTAATCAGATTCTATATATTTTTAGCTTCCATGTCCTTAAATTTCTTCATTTCGTTCTGGGTTTTACCTATCTTGCAATCGCCCTTAATCATTATATTGTGGGTTGATCTCCCCAATTTCCATAACCTCAAAAACCACTCTGTGGATTCTTCAATAAACGCCATCCATCAGAAAGTTGTAAGTGAACAAACTGAGCCATAACAGCTCCCCCACAATCTTCAAAACCCTAAAGCTCTCAATCAAAGAATTAGCTTCAAATACCGTCATTATGTGTCTCTCGCATTTCGGTTGTTACACAATCGAATTCTGAAAGAGTATCTATCAACAAAACATAAAATTCAAGTCTGTAACAATATAGCTTCCCAATTTACCAGCCCACCTGAAGAATCGAAAAGCAAGCCAAAGCTTTTCTCTCATCTGGATTGATCTTACCAAATCTGCAACGAAAAGATAATCTGCTCAGTAACTGAGGCAAATCGCGGTGACAGATTAGATATTCAACTTATATTATAAATATAATATTTTAAGAAAAAAAATTGAAGTCTTCCTGGTCTAGTGGTTAGGGCATTGAACTCTGAATCTAGTAACCCGAGTTCAAAACTCGGTGGGACCCTTTTAATTTTCTTTTTTGAGAAAATTACACTGCCAATTAAGGGTGTTAAGCTTCGGTGCATACAGTTCGGATCGGTTCACATTTATTTGGCCGAAATCAAAATCGGACCATTTACTAAACAGTTGCTTTTTTTGAAACCGGAACCATTTAGTAAACGGGTTCGGTTTCACGGTTTTTAAATGGTATCGATTTCATGATTTTAAACGGTTTTGATTGCGGTTTAATCAATATGGTTTTTAAATGCTTAGCAATCGATTTACTAGTTTATTTGCATGCTTACTAAATATGTTTTTTTTTTTTTATAAATGCTTCAATCTTGTATCAAATTATGAGGCATTGAATAAGCAAGGATTTAATTACATAATAGGAGCAAATCATTGAATAGACTTTTAAACAGCCTTTATGGTCCTTAATTCTTCCCAAAATTAAACCCATTCTGTTTTGTTAAAACAACCAAACAACTAAGCAAAAGAAAATATTACATGGAGAAAGTGAAATACAATCAAAGCTGCTAATGAACACAACCTATCATTAGTGTTCTAAAATTAAGGAGCATGAGGCATTGAAAACACATCATTAACCCCTTATTATATTAAATCGCTATACAGGTTAAACGGATCGGTTATGATGGTGTAAACAGTTTGGTTTTCATGGTGTCAATTCGGTTTAGAACCGACGGGTTAAACGGTTAAAATGAACCGACCCATTTAACTAACCTGTCTTAAACTTGAAACCAGAACCGAACCATTTACTAAACGGTTTTGTTGTTTCTATGCAAATGGCTCGATTCGATTTCGGTAAACCGTTTCGATTTCAAATTCACATCCTTATTGCCAATACTCTGGCCCATGTTCTCTCTCCTAATACTATATAATTAGGAAAATGAGAAAAATAATCCTCTTCAATTATTTACCCATATAAAAGTTATGCAAGACACTCATATCCTATCATAAACCCAATTTGTTGAACAGTAAAGAGTAAAGATAACCGATGATCTTGAACACAATACATAGACATGGCTTCAACGACAATAATCCTTTTCTACCAGCAAAACAAATCGAAATATAATATTTGCTCGTAGCTCCCGTTTGATACCCGAAATAAAGCAAATTTTGGTTTTCGTTTCCCTTATGACGGACCTGGAAAAGGGGGGATATGTCAAGTATCCGCCTGGGATTATGTCTTCTTAGGTCTATTTTGAATGTACAATGTAATTTTGGTAGTAATATATACCCTACAGAAAAATAAGCTAACCCAACCAATCTTACTTGCACAATGGAAAGAGCCACGGGTTTATCTCTTCATCAAATCAAATTAGCCAAAGGTGTCCATTCATGAGCCCACACTAAAGTTCCAATCAATTCCTGCCAATATCCATGCCAGGAAATTAAGAACATATTTACTTATGGGTGGGGCAAGCTCTTCTACTCTGGTTCATGGTTTCATTTCATACTGTCAGCTTAATTGAACAAAATAATTTCAAGTAAAATCATAGCTCCAGGAAAAGGGAAAGAAAGAAAATCAAATTGCAACAAAAAAATATTAGAGAACAATTGTTTTCCAACTTAACAAAGTAAGCTCAGAGATTATAAGCATAAGTCCATAAGTCCTTTCTGCCCCTAGTTTTATTGCCAATTGTTTGCTTGATAATACGAAAAATCACGAGTTCCAATTGCATCTCCTTGGAAAATCGAAACGGAAAAGCAAAAAAGATACAAGAGCATAAAATGCTTTGCGCACCCAAAAGCCAATTCATCCATGACAGTCCTCCCAACACAAGTAGCCCCATTTTTCAAAAGGCAAGATACTGTAAGATTTTCTATTAGGTGGGCTAGCATAGTCAAAGATTTGTTTCCAAAACTGGTTTAGTGGTGTTGACTACAGATGGAGTAAGCAGAAAGAATCCAATATTATTGGTAAGTGATCTCTATGGAGATATTGGATTCTATTAGCACACCTTAATGGTATGGAATATTTATTATTATGTGTGGACCTAAGGTATTGTTTCCTTAATGGGGAGGAAAACCTAATTTTATTGCAGGGTTGGTCCCTACTCTCACCCCTATATATAGTTATCACTGACCCATTAAGTGATGCTAACGACCAAAAGCAAAAGGGAAAGAGGGTAGACCAGACCAACATTGATCGTGTTGTACGAGGAGCATACAATAAGACATTGAGGAGTTCTTATTCTTCAGCCATGGATTCGGGTATGCCTAAAACGTGTTTATTGTAGTGTTTGTCGTGCAAGATTATCGATCTTCATGAATCGTTCCGTATTTATTTGCTATCAATGGTATCAGAGCCTATTCATGATGAGTCAATAGGCTGCAATTTTATGAGAATCATGTATTGAATAATTGTTGATTTTTAATGGGTTTATTTGATATGCTCAAAGATTAGCCGTCCAGTAATTAGTAGGGTCGTTGTATTCTTCGTTTGATGAGTTGCAGATCTTTATTTTTTTTTTAATTTTTTTTTTCTGATGATATTATTGCCGGGGCCAAGTTTTGGCGGCGTCGGTGTTTTGGCCACCATAGCCGACGATAATCAGGAAGGTCGATACATACTCTGTTCAATGAGTTGCAGACTGGTTTCAATCGATTTGGGCAGAAAGGGATTATTTCCTTTATTTGATTACCTTTTTAGTTATATTCATTTATATATTATATATCAAATTAAAATAAAGTCCAAAAGCTTGAAATAAGTTATTAAAAGGGTTAGTTACTTCATCGGTTTTGTAAATCACTTTGTATTTATTATTTATTATTCATCTTGGAAATTGGGATTGACAAGCACTAATGTATATAAAAAAAAAAAAAGGGTTACTTTTATTGTGATGCGGGTGGTTCCATCTCCCTTGTCTCCCTTGTCTCAAGGGACGTCCTTTCCTGCAAAGCTTAGGTTACTGAGATTGAAACGCTCAAGCCTTGTGTAGCCTTTGATTGTCAGCAATGCAATTGGCTCCGATGAGAATGGTTCGAAGAATGGTTGTTGGATATGGCGGTAGTCAAAGCTGATATATTGTATGAAAGGGATCCGACCTCTCTTATCCGAATCCAACAAAGTAGGAAATTCTCTCAAGTGCCTCACACCTTAAGAAAGTTTAGTGAGATTTATGATTTGTGAAAGATTCCTTGTAGTTGGCATGTACTTTGATAGTAGTATGAAAACTTCTCAAGCAGGATCTCTTGGAATCTCCAATTTTAGAATTATTTTTTTTTAGAGCCTACAATATGCTTTTATGCCTTGGACCTCTTGCAGAATGAGCCATTGGAAATTTCATTTATTTAAAAGAATAATGGGGTTCACTTGAATTGTAGACCAAATCAAACCGAACCATGATCAAACCAGATGGAGGCCACACATGATTGAACTAGTTTAGAATTGAACCGAATTGATCGGGTCAGGATTCAACCTGATCCAGTGACCCATATTTTTGATACGTTTGGGTTTTTTCGTTATGACGGTAAACTTGGGCTTGGACTTAGATTTGGATTATAAGGTTGGAATTCAGTGTGTTATGGGCTTACATTAAAATAGTATTCAATGGATTTTATTGAAAACCAAAGTAATGAGTTTTTAAGTTGATTTTAAATTTTTTTGAGCTTGGACTTATAAATTGGGGGTGAATTAACTACTTCTTTTACAATTTTAATGAAACCCAATTGTGAAACTATACAAATAGATAAGACTTAAACTGCATATAAAAGTGTAGTCTGGAATCATCTGGTTTTGGTTTAATTATTAGAATTATTATTATTATTATTTTAAACCTGATTATGAAATTTGTCATTGGTTTTGAGTTTTGGTTGTTATCATGACAATATAGTTCTAGAAACCATATGTAAATGGATGTGATGCTAACATGCACCTACATCTCACTGTATTGATAACATGCAATTGTAAAAGTGACATACTGTATTAATGCATTATGTGGTTGTTATCTTACCTATTTAAGGCCAAACAGAAACTGTCTGTAGACCGTAGGCATGTGGTTTATTTTATTAAATGGAAATTGATTGGTTTGTCACATTACTTTGTATTGTTTATACGTTTTGACCAGTGGAATAATGAAATTCAGAACTATTCTAAAACATTTGTAGTATTCTGTCTTTATTCCAGAATGACTTCGAAATTATATTTCTATTTATGAATGTTTCTACATTAGTTTATCATTACCATGATATTGAAAAGGTCATTTATAAATGAGATAAGTAGAAAATTAATGTCATTTTTTGCTTGTATGTCATATTTGGAACACCCTATGATGAATAAATATATATTAGAATTAAATTAGGTGTAAGCTTCTGCACATGATTAGCTGCATAACACATTTCTAGGGAACTATAAAATGGTGATGTAGATTCCACCAAAGTGACATATCTTGTTCTTTCATGATTTTCCTAGGGTAGCATAGTAGGTGACATTTGCCTAAAGATGATGTCACCAAAGTTAAAGAAAATGATAGTAACCTAAGATTTCTAATCCCAAAGGTGAAGGGATCTCAAAAGTTATTGTTCTTTTCATAGTTAATACAAGAAAATGAGGGGACTAGTGTATTCCTGTCCCAAAGAATAATGATGCAATTTTAGTTATAACTCTTGAGTGATATAGTCATTACAATGAATGCACGTAAATCTCACCAAGTTGAACTTTATTATTGGTGTGGTCTATTTAAATGGGCCTTAATGAAAATTCTTTGTGGGTAGAGTTGACATCTTAAAGATTAATATTAATGATGATATATATACTCACATTTGAGATGTCATGACACAAGATCATCCTACGTTGCTTGTACATGTTGATAGTTTAATAACTATTTTCATCATAGTTTCAATGAAATCCAGTTTTTGAGTCTAATAATTGTATAAACCATAAACAGTTTATGCAAATGGAATCAGAAATAATTTAATTTTGATTTATTGAAATGACTTCTGAAATCTGTTTATACTATTGACTCTTTTGGCCATGTTTATTCAAGCCAACAGTTAGATCTAGTTCTAATATGAACTGATATTGACTCTTATAAATGGTAATTTTATTAGGTCATCTAGTCCTACTCTCTTATATTAGTGGGAGAATGAATTATTATCCTATTGAGGGTGATAGATGTATCATATATATTTTATTATGTATACTACACTTGTCGTTTATGAATTTTAAGTCAATCTGGGGTATTTTGATATTTTCTTCGATGTTATATTTATCATCTGTGACATCAGGTTTCCTCACGAGACACATAATTATGAGTTTTGACACCCATTTATGATTTAAAATATCACAAGTGTATTGTTTAAGTAATATTTCTTCAAATTTATATGTCATATTTGTACTTGTGATAAAGTTCAATTTTATTGAAAATTCATCGAGATAAAATAGATATATTATATTTGAATGATTTAAATGAACTCATTGAAGTTTTAGTGGCTTATTAGTATAAAACCTGTGAAGTTGTTTATACTTACTATGGATCTAAGCCAACATTACCTTTATTTATTAAAGACTTATTGTTGTTTTTAGCCTATAAGTTATTCGGTTCATGTGCCCTATTAGCTAATTTTATTTTGACTTGAAGAAATTATGGGGCTTTATTATGATTGACTTTAAAGTTTATGGGCTAATGTTTGTATTAGATATTAAAGTCATTTGGGTTGAAAGTTCATACTTGCATACAACTTCGTATATCTAATGAATTATGGATAAAGTAACATATTTCATGTGTTTTTTGTTATCATGAATAAATGTTATAAACTTTCATATTTAGTATGTTGTCATTATAGAAAATGCCATATTTAGATTTTTATTTATTTATGGTAATGGCTGGAAGTACAAAACTGTCATACTAAGAATGTACTCACTTTGATAACTGCTAAATTATGGTGTTACCATATTGACTATAAGGGTTTATAATGGATTGCTTTTGTGGACTTATGTTGAATATTTTATTAATTAAATACTGAAATAGCTCATCTTGTTGTTTGCACCCAAAATCTAAACCCACAGACATTTGGTGGCAATCCAAGTCTGTAGGTTTTCATAATTTCAATGATTACACTTCCACTTAGTGGGCTAGTTATTGAGATTGTGAAATTACTATTGACTATTCAGGATGGGTTGCAGTCAAGGAGACCATATGACGAATGATGTGCTCTTGCCACCACAGGTGAGTCTTCATTTGGTCGGTTTCGCTTGATAGTGTGAGGGTGACATTTTGGGCTTCATAGCTTTGGATGTTCTTGTCTTGCCACCACAGGTGATGGAATCTTCAAAGTGGTGTTGTTTCGAGCGTCTTGCCTTGCATGTAAAAGATTTCACTACATGTTGGGCGATCTTGCTACCACAGGTGTGACCCCGATGACGTCGAATCTTTCCCCAGTTTCTATTTTCCTACAGTTATTAAAAACAATACTGGGATAAATCTGATTAATAGCCCAATTAGTCAGATTTAAATATATTTTTGGGAAGTTTAATATGCCTTCTGTTCTTGCATATTGTATATTTTGGTAAATATGTATGATTATATTTGTTAGCTTTGACTTTTCAGCTATTTTTTGTTAAAAAAAGTTTGAATGGTTCCAATTTTAAGGAATGGAACTAATTCTTTAATATTTCTCTAGCTATTATGATAATAAATTTTAATCTTGAATTGATGAGCCTCCTAAGCCAGTGGTTGTTAATTATGTTCAAGCTAAGGTTCTTTGTGAAAATGGGAGGAATTGAATAGGTCTATCTAAAGATCAGTGAGAGTAAACTCATGAATCATAAATTTCTGTAGAACTATATTATTACAGATTGTTGACTCTAAATCTAAACCATTGAGGATGTTCTGTGACAACTCCGCTATGGTTCGTTTCTCTCATAATAGTAAAAGTACTTCAGACTCTAAACACATTGACATTAAGTAATTTTTTATCAGAGAGAAAGTTCAAGAGTCACAGATTACAATGGAGTAGATTGCTACAGAAAACATGATTGCAGATCCTCTTACTAAGGGCTTGACTCCAAAAGTCTTTTAAGAGCATGTTACTAATATGGGACTTGTTAGTTCTTTTGATGCATTTTATTAGTGGGAGTTTTGTGCAATATGTTCGCATTTGACTTTCAGTTTTATTTTATATATATGATGCATTATTATTATTCTCAAGAATATATATGCATTTTTATTATGGCCATTTGTTTATAGGTATACACTTATTTATTTGCCTCCTACAGAAAATTGAGGTTATATGTGGTGTATTTACCTCATTCGGTATCTGAGGTTCTAGTCAATACACACACATTCAGTCGCTACCAAAGCCTTGTTTGATTGAGGTCTAGTGCCAGTGTTTTGGGACATCCGGACCCAGTTCCAATGAGCTTCTTTGATTGAAGCTTGAGCGTTTGGGAGTCGCTTGTAGTTAATAAGACCTTCGGTATCTGTCTCATAGGGCTCATTTGGTTTTCGAGCCAGGACCAGTTTGGAAATAGACATGATGATCACTATTGCATGTTATTTTCATACCACACTTTCATACTGTTCAGCCCAAGTTGGTGATGTTATAGCACTTTGACGTGTGTGGTCTCATATCGCTTTAGATATGATGATCAATACGGTTGGGTGTTTGTAATTCTCATTCAGACCAAGGCATTTGGTTTAAGGTGCACTCCATTCGACACTATTTTGTTGTGGCCACATTCAGTTTATCTAAATCAGAGAGTCGTTTTAAATAAATTTTAAAATCTAAAACTTGTGACATATGCTACCCAAGTGGGAGATTGTAAGATTTTCTATTAGGTGGGCTAGCATAGTCAAAGATTTGTTTCCAAAATCGGTTTAGTGGTGTTGACTACAGATGGAGTAAGCAGAAAGAATCCAATATTATTGGTAAGTGATCTCTATGGAGATATTAGATTCTATTAGCACACCTTAATGGTATGAAATATTTATTACTATGTGTGGACCTAAGGTATTGTTTCCTTAATGGGGAGGAAACCCTAATTTTATTGCAGGGTTGGTCCCTACCCTCACCCCTATATGTAGTTATCACTGACCCATAAAGTGATGCTAACGACCAAAAGCAAAAGGGAAAGACGGTAGACCAGACCAACATTGATCGTGTTGTACGAAGAGCATACAATAAGACATTGAGGAGTTCTTATTCTTCAGCCATGGATTTAGGTATGCCTAAAACGTGTTTATTGTAGTGTTTGTCGTGCATGCTTATCGATCTTCATGAATCGTTCCGTATTTATTTTCTATCAGACACAACAACCACAGTTTGAGAATAAGGCTCGTGCAACCTCCGAATTCCAAAACCGCTTACATAACCCTTGTTGTCAAAACTGCAACCCTATAAAATAGAAGTACAGGAATCAAAACTACAATAACGAAAAAAACTACAGAACAAAAAGATAGACTTGAACAAAAACAAAGGAGTATAAACTTGTCACTAATGGTGTTAGTGAGGCCAGAAAGTACTTGGCTAGCCACAGGGGGAGGCGGTTGAGGAGAGGGAAGAAGCTTGAACCGCTTGATAAAAGTGCTGAAATCTTCCCTGACTTCGGTTTTACCTCTTCTCCCCCTTCTAGTCTTGCTGTGAATGATAATCCCAGAGACACTGATGTCGATGACAATCCAAAACATTGTACTAGAGACATTGATCCTCCCTAGCCTCAATGATTTTGAAGCCTCTAGTTTTGATCACCGATTGAGATCGCTTGTTTTTCTTCTTGTTCCACTCTCTGGAAAATTTACAGCAGATCTAAGGGCTCCTTTGATTTTGTTTCCAGAAATGGATTTTCCGTTTTTCTGTGCTCAAAAACGGAAAAACAACCCAAAAACCATTTGATTTTTCTATTTCTATTCACTTGTTTTGGAAAACAGAAGTAGAAATTTATGCCAATTTCTGTATGTGGAAACAAGAATGAAGAAACAAGTTAAGACTTATTTTTCTGTTTCTTGAAACAAGTGGGAGGGACAAAAATTGTGAAAACCTCGATACTTCACATGACTTAACCAAACCTCAACCCATTGTTGAAACTTCTCGCTATCTAGATGCGGTGATTCCAACCTGGTTGTGCTAAGCTCACAGTTTTAGATTGCCTTCATCCTTCTGAAGCTCATCTCCACAAAGCATACTTGCAATTCCAATATCATGCCTTCACTCATGAGTTGCATAGCTACAATGTCGTGCCTTCCTTCATGTGTTGAACTCGACTACACTATTGAAAACATTTCAGAAACAAAAAAATCAAACACCTTTTTGCAATTCAAAAATCATTTCTTAGCACAGAAACGGAAAAAACCGTTTTTGCTGTTTCTAGACACAAACAAGAGAAACAAAGTCAAATGGGCCCTAAGAGCATTGAGGTCCTTATGACAGCCATCAAGAAATTTGATATCACTCTCACAGTCTCACCGCCACCCTTTTCGTGGAGTGCGCATTCATACATGTGCTCTATTCTAATAAAACCTTCACAATACAGAGAGAAATGGGAGCAAAAATGACAGGGAGTGTTGGAGTAGAAATTTCGCCAGATAGTTAAAGATCATCAGAGCCCCACTATTTTTCTTCCTTTCAGCAATACTCACGATTTAAGAATGGATTATGTCAAGGGTGTCTAAAGGGTAATAGACATTGTATTTATAGGTGTAAGTTGGATGTTTGAGGTGAGGGTATAATTGTCTTTCACCATACAAACTAACAGTTACATCGCCACTTAATTGGTTAAACTAACGGCATGTGTGTGTTTGTCACTTTTCCAAGCTAGAGGGGGTGTTCATATAATTTTTGAAAACACAGGGGAGGGCGTTGATTTTGATGGCAAAGTTCAGGGGTGGAAGTGTAATTACATAATCACTTAACTGGTTAAACTAACGGCATGTGTGTGTTTATCACTGTATGAGATTTAAAAGTAACCACAAGCGTACGGATCAGTGTAGCTACAGGTCAAACACAAGGAGAATAGCCACTTTTAGCTACTTTTAGTAACGCGAAAGTGTATCGATTAATTATGGTGATCTACTTCTAACTACCGCCCTAAAACAAATGTATCTAAAAGAGTCCTAACCAACATATCTAGAAATTTAAATACTCCAAACCATACAGATAAAAAATAAATAACTGAAAGTAAAAGTGCTAAAATGAAAAAGCAATAAAGTAAAAGTGCTGAAATGAATAATAAAAGTGCAACTAAAAGGGAAGAAAGCTAGAGAGAGGCACACAAGTAGGTTTCTCTACTTAGCATGAGGGATGCATCGCAAATAATGCAAGCTTCCCTACTTGACTAGAGAGCAACTCTTATAAGGGCTTTGCTACTTAGCTTTGGGGAAAGGGGGGCAAAGTAAATACTAAAGTAAAAGCAATCAAATGATGGTTCTATGGCTAGGAGGGGCAAAGCCAACACATTATCTAGCCAAGAACCATAGGGGGAAGGGAAAACAATAAAGTAAAACTGAAATTAAAAACCTAAGTTAAGAATGAATGGGTAACAAGAAGAGGGAATGAGAGGGGGGATGAGAAGACTTATGAAGAAGGCTATCTACCTAAACTTTCATACTTGAATTAAAACTTGTTGATTCTTCTTTGATTTGAAATACTACTAGCCCTAAAAACTAGATATGGAATAAATCAAATCTGAACTTAAAAACTTATGCTTCACACTTGGTTCTTGTCACTTAGAACTAAGCCTAGAACTAGAAAATAAAATTACTACTGAAGACCATAAATAATAAACTTAAAAAAACTTGCATTCATTAAATAAACATCCATTACATAAGTGTTTAAAACAAAAAGTAAGAAGACTTAGAGAAGAACTAAAGAAAACCCTAGAGAATGACTAGAGAAAGAGAGAAAACCCTAAAAGAGAGAGTGCACCCTCTCCCACACTTGGATTATTTTTATTTATAGGGAATAAGGGAGAGAGAGTCCAACAATTTAGGTGTGATGAGGTGGAGGAGAGAGGAGAGAAAGCGAGAGAATCGTAGGAGAGAGGAGAGTCTCCCACGATTTAGGCTTCCTAATTGGGGGTTTTTAGATCTAAGGTGATGATGTGGAGGAGAGAGAAGAGAGAAAAGGAGATAGGGGAGAGAGTCCAATGATTTAGGTTTTGATGAGGTGGAGGAGAAAGAAGAGAGAAAGGGAGAGAGTTATAGGTGTAGACAACCAATTTTTTCACCCTCCTCTTGCTATGATGACTAAAGGATCGAGGACACAACCTCTTGCTTCCGATCGATAGAGATGAGACCTGATTGAGGCGACCCAACCCAGAAACATTCCATACTCACTCAAAAATCTCAAAAATCTCGTGCGAGAGAAAAGAAGGGTCCAATTATGAATTTTCATATAAGAAGGAATCCGATCCAAAGTGACTTTACGGATGGATAATAGTCAGAATCATGATTCCAATGATATATGATACATCAAAATCGGACCGTCAGATCTCTCATAATCATTCCCAGAAGATGCACCGTGCACACGCAAACCCCACCCATGCAAGCACCCACACCTTGCCATGAACACCCCAGCCTTGCGAGCCCTCGCATGCACCAGCCCATAGCCTTGTGCGCCCCATATATACCAATCCACTAGCCTTGAGCTCCTCGTGTGCACCAACCTTGTCTGCCATCGCTTGCCCATATGTGCCCCCGCCTACCCCTCGCACCCTAGCCTGCCCTTGTGCACCCCCACCTCCCCTTTTGTGCCCCACTTGCCCCTGTGCGCCCCTGCGTGCCCCTGTGCGCTCCCTCCTACACCTTATGCACCCTCACCTGTCCTGTGTGCCCCTGCCTACCCTTGTGCACCCCTGCCTACTCCTGTGCGGCCTTGCCTATAGGAAGGCACCCCCACATGCATGGAGGCACCCTCGCATGTCGTGCATGTGCCCTTGCTTGTTGTGTATGTAGCCCTGCGCTCACCCGTGCATTCCCATCAACGACCGACATCCTTACTCCGATGATCGAATTTTGGATGAGATTCTCTTTTCACCCGCTTGTGTAATCCGCACCACCCCACTAGCATACCCTACACCGCAACCTCTCATTGACCAAAAAAGCATCTTTTTCACTCTATTGGCCAAAAAAGCATATTTTTTTCTCCATTGGCAAAAAAAAAAATCTTTTCACCCCATTGGCCAAGAGAAGCGTCTTTCACCTCTTTGGCCAAAGAAATTCATCTTTCACCCCATTGGCCTAAAAATCTACTTTTTTACCCCATTGGCCAAGAAAATCCCCATTTCCACCCCATTGACCCAAAAAATCTATAAATACCCCCCTCCCTTTGGTTTTTCACACTGAAGCTTCCTAGTGAGCACCCTTGGTAGAGAAGCTCTGCCCTCTCTCCTCCTCCCCCCTTTTAAAGTTCTTCAAGTCCTCGAAGCGATCTTTATAAGTGTTCTTCGGGCCTTCGAAGTTCTTCAATCATCCAAATTTTTTTAAATGAGTGTCTGTTATAGGAGAAACTTTGCCTTCGTTCCCTCACCTTTTGAGGTTCTTCAAGTCTTCGAAGAGATCTTCATAGATTTGAAGTGTTCTTCGAATCTTTGAAGTATTTTTCAGGCCTTTAAAGTTCTTTAATCATTTGAATTTCTTCAAGCCTTAGCATGGCCCTTCCATAGCCTATTCCTATCAGAAGTTCTATTAGAGTGTCACCTCAGCCTAGCCCTCCCATAAGCCTACCCCTAGCAGAAGCTCTGCCAGAGTGCCACCTTAGCCTAGCCCTCCCATAGCTTATCCCTTGAGAAACTCTGTCGGAGTGCCACCTCAGTTAGAATCATGAAGTAGCCCATCCCTAGCAGAAGCTCTGCCAAAGAAACACCTCAACCTAAGCCCGGAAGTAGCCTTCCCTAACCGAAGATCTGACAATATTCAAATCCAAAAGTAATTGTTCCTAGCTGAAACTCTTTCCGAACATTACCACAGTCAGCATCTCTCAGAAAATGAAGTTGGAGGTCATGACCATTTTCCCCTTGAGGCAGGAGAATCCACAAGAAAGTTTATGCCAACACTAATCAGGGGGATCACCCCTCTCAACTCTAAACAGGGGTTAAGCTCAGGTATAATCACTCACCCGAATTAGCATAATGTAGACCTTATATTGTCCTTACTTTAGTGTACATAATTATTTAAATTTAGTTAATGTATACGTGTGTGATAACCTAGCCATGCATGCGAAATAGGAATAATTGTGAAAAATGTTAGTTCTCAAGCATCTAGTAGGAAGACCGGTTAAATCAGGTAGATTGGGTGCCTAACACCTTTCCAACTCTACAACCTGACAAGTACTATAAATCTCTGGACCAGACCAACTTTTGAGCCCTTTTCTCAGGAATTGGGCCCACCCCCGGGTCCTAGACCCATAATCCTAGGTGGCGACTCCAAAACCTTTTATATGATCCCAATCCCTCGTATTGGACTATCATCAAATCTCCATCTCAAGGACGACCCCTACACTCTTGCGAAATAGGCCCTCACATATCTCTGAGCGGTGGTATGGCGATGTAAGGCCAGTGGGTAAGCCCACACAACACACCCTCCCTAAAAAAGAGAAAGAGAGGACAGAGGGCTGAATGTAAGTCTTTTTTCCCCTCCCATGAAGGGGGAGAAGAAGGATCTCCGCCCGCTACCCTCACAGTAGGAGAAAAAGGAGAGGAGTCCAACAAATTGCTTCGTTATTTTTTCTCTTTATTTTATTTCCTTTCTCTTCTATCTTGCACACAACCCCTTGGACAATTTCTTCTTTTGCTTGAATCTTTAATTTTTTTTTTGTAGAAATGCCATCCATGCCCTTGATCTTTAAGTGGAGGAATAGGAGAGAGAAAATCTTTATAAAATCTCTCAAAAAAGAGAGAAAATCTTCACGCAAGGGGAGGAGAGAGAGTGTATCACCCAAGTGGGTCCCTCCTTTGTTAGCATCTAGTTCTCTTGTACCTTGGGACAACTATAGAAGAGTTGAGCCTGGATCTCAGTTCTATTTTGATCAATTATTTTTTTCTAACCCGAAAAGAATAATCACTTGTATGGGTGCCAAAATGAATGTGTACTTTTAATACAACATGTCCATCTTGCTCAGAATTTCATCCTCTTCGTACAATGAAAAGAAATAGCTGTGTAAAATTAGAGATATGGAGCCCGATAGTCCTTAAGGCCTTTAAAATATAAAATATGCAAAAAGAGAGTAAAACCCAAGGTAGCTCCATTCTAAGTATGTAAAAATACATGTTTATATCCTAAGATTTCACACATAAATGTTCTCATCAGTCACTTTTCAAAGCTAGAGGGAGTGTTCGTATCATTTTGAAAACACAGGGGAGGGCATTGATTTGATGGCAAAGTTCAGGGGTGGAAGTGTAATTTTTTCTCTTTTTTTTTTTTTTTTTTTCATCTGACGAATTTCAGCCTATGTACATCCAAAAAAAAAAAAAGACCCATAGGGCTTTATTTCATGTCCTCCAAGTAATTGAATCAACCTTGGAGCCTAGATAGTGCAATCAAAAGTCAAAACTATAGAGGAACCCCCACTCTCCTTATGTCTTTAGCTAAATGGAACCAAACCTAGATCCCAGTCCCGTTAGTAGATGCAATGGTACCAATTCCTAAACAATTGTAGAAAAAGGAGAAGAACTTCAATGGTTCTCAAAAAGATGATTCCATTATTAGTTTTGTGGATTTTTCATTATTATGAGATCATGTCGCTTAATTTAGGAAGAAAATTAAAGTACCAAACAATGATGAATTTTATGGTTTTACTTCTTTAAACTCTCTAAAATTGCATGTAAAGCTTCTGAGAAATAAGAAGTAAAAATTAATGATAACCAAATAAATATTGGGATGCCCACTAACCTCCGGAGTTCTAACTCCATATTGGTTTTGATGATAACAAGAAAATATAATCTCTAATGAGTGATATGTGAAGTAAAGAACCTAAACATCACATGTACTACAAAATAAGCTGCTAGACCTCACGATATCTGACGTGGATCATGAAAATCTCCTGATAATCATGAAAAATATTATAGTTTCAAGAATCAAAAGATGTCAAGAGAGCAAGACAAAGATAAAATACGAGAAGGCATGTACACAAGAAGTCAAGATTGATGATCCAATGTGTAGAGTCTTGAGTAGAATAAGTTGTAATAACACACTGCACTCACTACAGTGCATAGCACACATGCATGAAAGAGTTTGAGTCTAGGTGGTGCTCATTTACAATGCCCTAAGAACCTGAGTATGCTGGTAATGCAAAAACACATCTCTTTGCTGAGATAATAGCAAGGCTCTTACTTGAGGGTATTTTAATCATACTAAATGACTGACTTTGAAGTCAAGCTCAACTGAAGAATTGTAGACCATTGATTTATGGAACCAACACAAGTTGAATCAGGTCAATTGGACTCATTTGAGAAAGTTATGACTATTAAATAAACACAATTTGTTTGACAAAAAAACAGAACCTTGGCGGCAACTACCAGTAGGTACCGGTAATTATCGGTACAGTTATGTGATTAGAGAATTCATCAGACACAGACCAACAGAGACTAATTGGAAACAACTAGACCCTAGTGATAACAACTAGATGCCTTCCAAATATCCCTGGTTAGCCAGATGCCTACTAGATGGTTTGAGGCTGTCCAATAGCTATAATTTTTGAATTCCAACGGATCTATTTAACCCAATGGTCACATGATCTGGTAACTACCCTATCTTACTGATGGAGGAAATATATGTTTGTCAAGCTATATTTCTTTGATTATACTTCTACCTAGTTTAGGAGATAATCACCCATATATACCCCACTTATGGCTTATTAAATCAACAATTAATTGAGCATTGATTGTTACACCTTGCCTCACCTTAGTCCAAGGTATACGGCACTGGATTCTCAACCCAGTTAGCATATTTCCACTAGGATCACAGACATAGTCTACTATTCATACAAATTCTTGAGATCATCTACTATGAATCAAAGTACGCATATACAATTCGTAAATCAACTTACCAATGGTGATCAGGTCTACAATGATACATAATAATACAGTCCCAGCATGAATTATTCCGACAGGTTAAATAAGTAAATAAATCTTACAAACCATTAATAACAAATACAATAGTGGATGAAAAATCTCATTTAGCTTCACTATGTCTCGTAGACATGACCTCAAAACCATTATTGATCATCTGTCAGTTTTGGCTCTGATTCCACCATCTACAAACATAGATCCACGAGGGGTGAGCTTCACAAGCCCAGTGAGGGGTAAACAAGCAAGCACACACATCAAATCATGATGCTAAACACATGCTCACACACAAACCATACTATGATGCCCATGCATGCACAATCCACAAGATCCAACTACTAGGTCTTAATCTGAGGGTATAAATGCTATAAGCAACGTAGGTGGTACCTCTTTCCTAGTATGCCAAGTTCTAAGTATACAAGCTAGTTGCAGGCAGGAGTTAGCCAATCTCGGAAAGAACCTTGGTCCCCCAACCAACCCCTAAATAGTAACCCTTGGCAGCCATGGTCTGAAATCATACACCATCATCCGACTTCCATGTTGTCCGACAGTCATGCCTATAGTATGCCATACCATGCTATGCCCTCTCAGGATACAATACATCGTATCCAGGCATAATAACCCTCCATGATGTACCACCTAGTGGGATTAACCAATACCTCACTCATATTAGTAAGGGGGATGGCTCTGGGATGTGATCTAACCATATGCAGTCTACATGCATCCATAGCAATCATAATATTCAATCATATATTTGTGGCCACAATTGTAAAACTGACCTCTAAGCTCACGGTATTGAAATCCTCCATCGACCACATCGTGCCTTAGACTGTTAATGTTACAACCAACACCACACAATTACATAACATCCACAAATCCTCGATCACATTAATCTCTGTAAAATCATGCCCCATGTGTAATATCTATATTATATATATAATTTATACAAAATACATCCATAATAGGAATTCTCAGCACATTACATATGTGCATGCAGAAGTTTGATACCCGAATCTGATGTTATTTTGCTAGATTTACAATCATGCTTATCTCACTGAGCATCTTAGGTTCCTAAGTTTAAAATTTTAATATTTAAAGTTAGTTCAATTGTTTACTACCAAAAGATAGTCCCGCATCCAAAAATTCACTAAATTCCCTCACCAGAATCCAAACTAGCTGTTGGGCAGAGATACTAGATCAGTATCTTCCTCAATTGACTTACCTAGTGGCACAAGTCAACTCCATAACACTTGTATAGGTTAATAACCTAACCCATACCACCATGAGCCCTCTATTTGCTTAACAAGACTAACATACAGTAACTTGGTCTCCTGATACCGACTGAGGTGTGGTCTGTAGCTTCTACAACCCCTTGATTGACTGAGTAGGGCTCCCCACACAGCTAGGGTCCACACAGACACCTTCACTCTTCTTGTATGCCTCCCCTAGGTTACCCCTCTTCTAAGCCAACTAAGTTTGTTTCACTAGCCAGATGTAGGAGGTACCACACCATAGCTTTGGGGAAGGTCCACGATGCTTCTGAATCATTTTCGGTAGATATAGCCTAGGCTTACCGGCTAGCCAGTTAAGCCTAAGCCTACCGGACTAGGTTTTGTTGACAGTAGAATTCTACCATCCTCTGGACATAATCTATATGCCTACTCTTCGGGTCTTGGGCCCTCAATTCCTTCCTATAGGGTCCTCTTATTGTATTAAACATGAGTAGGGTGTTCAATTGGTCATTTATAGTCCAATTCACTCAAGCCCTAATGCAGGTAAATTGTTCCCAATATGGTTTCTTGGGAATCAACTGGGATTCCTATACAATTGAGCAGACAGAGAACTATCCCATTCAATTCAGCACCCATACATAATCAATTAGGTTAATTACAATTTATGGAACTCTTGTCCAATTCCAATTTGGGTTCCATTACTTAGCACAAGGTCAATTGGGCTCTAATTCCCAAAATTTCAGCCCAGATGACCTAGCTAAAACTTCTAACCCTTTTGGGACAAAATTGAGGTAATGTGGGATTTTACCTCACTTCCAATTGTAGTTTATCTAGACCAATTGACAAAAACCACATGACCTAGGGTTCTTGGGGCAGTGGGATAGCCAATTGGGTTCTAGTTTAGGTTCCAAAAGTAGGGGGATTCAGCTATAGGGACATGAACTAAGTTCCCACAACTAAATTTCCACTTCCAATTGAACCATACACTACCCCTACGCTACTGGACGAATTCTATCCCTATTAAATTCACAGGGTATGTCAGGGAAAATTACCTCTTCTGAGCTTCTGAGACTTGCACATATAGTGAAGGGTGCCTAGGTACAGTTGACCATCTCACAGACACCTTCCTAGCTGTAGTAGCTTCATTGACAAACTTCCAATTTCTTCTGCTAGTAGGTGGGAAGGGCAGCAGCATCACCAAAGCTTGGCTATGGCTCCCTAACAGCAGCTGGGACAACAACATAAGGGAAATAACCCCTTCTTCTCTTCCTCTTTTTCTTCCTCCTTTCTTTCTTCTTCTTCTTCTCCTTCTTCTTTTTTCTTTTCTTTCTTTCTTCTCTGCTGCCCTACGACTTTTGTAGGTTGCAAATGAAGAGAAAAAGCTGAATTTCCTTTATGTAGGGCCCATCCAAATGGACCTTAGGGTCTGTTTCGCTGTGTCCCTAAGAAATAATTAAATTAACTTAGTATTTTCTCAACTTTATAACCCTATGTGGGCCCTTCTATCAAATGATGTAAATGGTGGGTTATTGTCCTCAAATAGATCCCTACACAAGGTGTTAGTGCATGAAATTACACTGCAAAGGAGTGGGTCCCATAGAGGAAAAACCCATTTTCCAACATGCTGCCAGCCCAATCGGTTGGCTAGTTGGCAATAGGGCAACCTGTTGGACCACTCATTTTTTTTGGTCCATCAACTGTCCTATCTCTTGGGCTTATGAATCCACTCAAAGTGGAACTGGTTTCACTTCTATTCTTACTATTTTACATCTCTTCCTAACTAGTAGATCTACAAACTTCCCTCTCTTTACTGTTGTACAAGTGGAGCCACAACATGGTAACCTACTTCTTATGCCAGTTGGGTCCTAACACTGAGCTCAACTATTTCCAATTTTAGGGTGTTACAATCTCGCGCCTCCTTATAAAAATTTCAACCTTGAACTTTGCCATGTTATCTGACATCAAGGATTAGCTTCACAGCCTTAGTGAAGCTAAGGGTGATACCATTCTTATGCTTAATTTATATGTTTCAAAACATCCAACTACTTGGATTAACTTAATCTATCGGTCAACAGAGGACACCTTTAATCATACTTAACAAACTCCCAATTACACTAATTTCAACCTTTCTTCCCTTCTTCCCTTCTTCTAACTCCATTGTTCATTCAAATCCTCAACCACTATATCTTTTCCATGATTATTATTCACCTTATATTCTGCACCAAACCATACAATTTTCATTTTATTTTTGTTACATCTATACATCTGAATTTATTACTCATATCATAAATTCTCAGATTCCAAGTTTCCCTTGATGCATGTCAGTTAATTCAGGGGTTTATTCAAGAAAGTCAAGTCTCCACTTGTTAAAATACACCCTTACTACACTTATATTCATTATCTTCACACAAGGTCCTAATCCCATGCTCACCAGGGGGTTTCAAGTTCGAGCCTCTTGGCTGTTATCTACTTCCCTCCCCTACCTATCAAAAAAAACAAAAATCCTTTGTGGAAATATCTTTATTTATTTATTTTTTTCATTTCCTCATATATTCCATAGTTCACATTCTCATAAATTCCATGTTTCACATCTCAATCTTAGAACTTTTAAATGTTTAAGGGTCTGCTATCATTGTTGATCCTAGTTACTCCTCTTCCATTTTGTTTTTCTCTTTTTATCCTCAAATCATTAATTTCAAACATAGTATTTTATTTTAATTCTTATATTGAGATTAGTACTCGGACCTGATCTATAAAACCTCAAACTTTCCATATTATTTGATATCAAGATCACATTCCAAAGATTTATAGTATCACCATACTGCCTACTACCCCTATTACACGAATTTAAATTAGACTTCCACAAGAATCTTGTGTTATTTTCGAATATACATAGATCCATTTCCACATTGGTTATTTTGTCATTTGCTATGTATGTTGATATTTCCTCATTCTTCCCATAAGAATTTTATGTTTATCTATATTATAACCCCCATTTAACACCTAAATATCCTCACTTTCGCTTTTCTAATACTACAGTAAACATAGTCAAAGTTCTAGATTTATAGGTGAAAAATAGAGGACATACCATGTAGTTCCCACTGTACCAAGACGGAGATCATCGACCAAAATTTCAGTTGTCTGGCAGGTTCAAACGACGGGTTGGGGACCCACAACCAGCCGGCCAATTTCTCACTATACTGTGTACTTAACAGTGGACGAGAGCTCATTTCTTCATTCTAATTTATGATTTTTGTGGATTCTCTTCTACGGTCTGCAGCTCTACAGCACCACACTACTATTCTAACCTTCTCCGGTCAATTTTTCACTCGTATACCACTCCGGTAAGTGCATTCTTCCTCTTTTTACTAAATTTATGGTAAAATTTCATTTTTCTGGGAAGAAATAAAACCTTGGGTATTTATTCTGTAGTCACTGTATTTTTTATTATTCTTGTATGTAGGTAGTATGGCTTCACCCCGTTTCACCTGTGGCAGGGTATTCCTTTGGGTCATATGGCATGCGGGAAGGGTATGATACTATATGGTTCCGGACTCCAGCTAACCAAGCCAATTGGGGAGTGTTCTCAGTGAGCCCCATTCCCGTAGAGAGGCCTATAATCACTGTAGATCTTTAGGCATTCCATGTTTGGGAGAAATTCAAGCCATTGCGATGGGAAGCCATGCTCACGCCCGAAGAGCAAGTCTATCAGTATTTATGTGGGAGAGAAGATATGTCTACCCTATATCATGATGCGCCAGATGGTCTACAGGGCCAACCATCCAGGTGAGGGACATTTATTTTATGGGAGAGCTTTGACGAGGACCTTTCGTCATGTTGGGATATGCTTGGAGGGGGAGGTGAGGAGCACGTCTGTACCTACTCCATTTGATAGATTGATTCTTGAGAAAATGCATTTGGTCCAGCAACAGGGCAATGATGATGAGGTACTAGCAGTAGATCCACCCTTCGAGCCGATGGATGATGATGACCACCCCATCGATGATCAACCTATTGACGACCATCCCATTGAGGAGCAGGAGGATCATTGTATGAGGATGGGCATAGGGATAGATGAGGTGGAGATGTTCGACGAGCAACTTCCACCCTCAGCCACCGGAGTTGACCATGGTACTCTACCCATTGCTAAGTTTCCTCAGACAGGTTGGGTCCCATTTGGTGCTTTCCAGGGTACGGCTCAAGATACCACATAGATTAGCACTCAGACTCGAGGTAGAGTTTCACCTCAGCTTCTATAACTTGATCCTATTACTTTCTTAATATTTCTATTTTATTTAACTATCGGTTCCTTTGTACACCCTACCCTTACATATGCACTAGATATGCTTGAGGTAATGGACTACATTGAGAGAGGGTTTTCACACATATATTCGAGTGTGGTTTCCATGGACGAGAGAGTCACCATAAGACTAGACACTCTCAGTTCTTGAGTCACTACCTTGGAGACTTCTCTGGATGGTCTGTCCAAGTATTTATGTGTTCCACCAGAGTACCGGTCTCCTCTCTACCAATCTCGATCCCAACGGCTATCTACCTCTTCCAGTCAGTAGTAACCCCAATGGAGGAGACTTAACTTCAGATGACTGCAATCAAACTTTCCTCTTTTTGCCTGACTTAGATCATTTTTTGTTATCCTAACTTTATTTTCTATGCAAATGTACTTAGTATTGTGGTCAAATCCGATGTAACTTTTTGTTTGTAGCTTTTCTCTCTCTCCTCTATCTTGTGTTCCTCCCTCTTAAGTTTTTGGTGTCGATGACAATGCAATCTTCTATGTGCAATAAATTATGATTGTATTTATATATAGCACATTTTCGGATTTTGCTTCAACACTAGTCTCTTGCTGGTCTCCATGAAGTATGCTTCTATCTTGAAATTTTAATTTAATTCCCTAATTGATCACCACCAGACCTATGATCTCGTAATTTGTATGGTTAATAGAGATCATCACGCTCTGATACTCTCTATCACACCCAGCCTCATCTTAGGCCAAGGTATATGGCATTGGATTCTCAACCCAGTCAACGTATCTCTAGTAGGATCACAAACACAGTCTACTATCCATACAAATTCCCGAGATCATCTACTATGAATCAGAGTATGTATATACAGTTCATAAATCAACTTACACATGATGATCAAGTCTACTGTGAAACATAATAATACAAGCCCAACATAAATTATTCCCACGTTACATAAGTAAATAAATCTTAGAAACCATTAATAACAAATACAATAGTGGAAGGAAAATCTCATTCAGCTTCACTGTGTCTCGTAAACACGGCCTCACAACCATCACTGATCATCTGTCCGTCTCAATTCTGGTTCCACCATCTAAAAATATAGATCCATGAGGGGTGAGCTTCAAGATCCCAGTGAGGGTTGAGCAAGCAAGCACATACATCAAATCATGTTGCTAAACACATGCTCACACACAAGCCTTACTATGATGCCATGCATGCATGCAAAATCCACATGATCCATATATTTATATTGTTAGTTCTATTCTAATTACTAGGCCTTAATTGAGGATATAAGTGCTATAAGCAATGTAGGTGGTACCCCTTTCACTGTACGTTGGGCTCCAAAGATATAAGCTAGTTGCAGGCAGGAGTCACCCAGTCCTGGAAAGGACCTCGGTTCCCTAGTGAACCCTTAAATAGTAACCTCTAAGAGCCATGGTCTTGGAATCCCACACCATCATCAATCTCCCATGCTATTCGACAGTTATACTTACAGTACGTCATATCTGGGCGTAGTAGTCCTCCATAACCTACAACCGAGTAGGATTAACCAATACCTCACCCCCTATTGGCAAGGGGTTATAGCACTTGGATGTGATTTAACCATATGCAATATGCATGCATACATAGAAATCATACATCTGCAACCACAATCGTAAAATTGGCCTTTGAGCTCATGGTACAAAAATCTTCCATTGGCCACACCGTGCCTCAGACCATCAACATTACAACCATCACCACACAACTATATAACTACACATCCACAAATTCTCGATCCTATCAATCTTGGTAAAATCATGCCACATGTGCTATATATATTTGTATATAATTTATAAAAAATACATCCAAAACTGGAATTGTCAACACATTACACATGTGCATGCATAATGAAAATTATAAAACACTTCGTAAAATTATACAATCACCCACTAACCTTGATGCACGATCTGTCCTTTCGTTGGATTCCCGATCATGCGTATCCTCATCGAGCATCTTATTTTCTTAATTTTAATAATTTAATATTTAAAGATAGTTCCACTATTTACTACCAAAAGACAGTCCCACATCCAATAGTCCACTGAATTCCCTCGATGGAATCCCACTATCGAGCAGTGGTACTGATCCTAGTTTAGTATCTTCCTTAATTGACTGACCTAATGGCACAAGTCAGCTCCTTACCATTTGTATAGGTTAATAACCTAACCCATACCACCATGAGCCCTCTATTCGCCTAATAGGACTAACGTACAATAACTTGGTCTCCCGATACTGACTGAGCTGGTCTGTAGCTTCTACAATCCCTTGATTAATTGAGTGGGGTTCTCCATACAACTAGGGTCCACATAGACATCTTAACTCTTTGTGTATCCCTCACCTAGGTTACCCCCTTTTGAGCCAATTAAGTTTGTTTCACTAACCTGATGTAGTAAGACCACAACATAAATTTAGGGAATGACCAGTGTGCTTCTGAATCCTTTCTGACAGATATAGCCTAGGCCTATTGGCTAGCCAGTTAAGCCTGTTGGACCTAATTCTGTTTACAGTAGAATTTTGCCATTCTCTAAATAGAATTTGTTGATCCAACTCTTTGGGTCTCAAGCCCCAAATCCTTCCTATAGTGTCCTCTTGTGGTATTAAACATGAGTAGGATGTTCAATTGGTCATTTATAGCCCAATTCACCTGAGCCCTAATGCAAGTAAATTGCTCCCAATAGGGTTTCTTGGGAATCAACTGGGATTCTTGTCCAACTAAGTGGACATAGACCTATCCTTCTCAATTCACCACCCATAAATATTTAATTGGGTTAATTACAATTTATGGAACTCCTACTCAGTTCCAATTTGGGTTCCATTACTTGGCACAAGGTCAATTGTGCTTTAACTTCTAAATTTTCAGCCCATATGACCCGGCTATAACTTCTACCCCTTTCTGGACAAAATTGATGGCATATGTGATTTTACCTCACTTCCAATTGTATTCAATCTATCCCAATTGACAAAAACCCCATGACCTAGGGTTCCTGGAACATTGGCACATCCAATTGGATTCTAGTTTAAGTCCGAAAAGTAGAGGGATTCCGCTATAGGGACCTGAACTGAGTTCCCACAGCTAAATTCCCACTTCCAATTGAAACCTACACTACCCCTACGCCACTGGACGAATTCTAAGCTATTAGATTCACAGGGTAGGTCAAGGAAAATTACCTCTTCTCAGCTTTTGAGACTTGCGCATATAGTGAAGGGTGCCCAGGTATCGTTGGCCACCTCACAGACACCTTCCCAACTGTAGTAGCTTTATTGACAACCTTCGAATTTCTTTTGGCAGCAGGTGGGAAGGGCAGCAGCAGCACCAGAGCTTGGCTACAACTCCCTAATAGCCGCTAGGATAGTAGGCTTTTCTTCCCTTCCTCTTCTTCCTCCTTTCTTCTTCTTATTCTCCTTCTTAATTCTTTTCTTTCTTTCTTCTCTTCTGCCCTACGAATTCTGTAGGGTGCAAATGAAGAGAAAAGGTTGAACTGCCATTATATTGGGTCCAGCAAAATGGACCTTAGGGTCTATTTGGCTGTGTCCTTAAGAAATAATTAAATTAATTTGATATTTTTCCAACTTTATAATCCTATGTAAGCCCCACTATCAACTAATG
This sequence comes from Macadamia integrifolia, assembly GCF_013358625.1. NCBI lineage: Eukaryota > Viridiplantae > Streptophyta > Magnoliopsida > Proteales > Proteaceae > Macadamia > Macadamia integrifolia. Next base: position 19,372,761 of record NC_056561.1, on the reverse strand, counting down.
TAAATAGTGGGTTATTGTCCTCAAATAGATCCCTACACATGGTGTAAGTGTATGAATTACACTATAGAGGAGTGAGCCTCATAGAGGAAAAATCTATTTTCCAATATTCTGCCAACCCAACTGACTGGCCAATTGGCAGCTGGGCAGCCTATCGGACCTCTCATTTTTTGGGTCCATCAACTGTCCTATCTCTTGGGCTTATGAATCCACTCAAAGTGGAACTAGTTCCACTTATATTCTGACTATTTTACACCTCTTCCTGACTAGTGGATGTGCCACACTTCCCTCTCTTACACATGTACAAGTGGAGCCACCACAGAGCAACCTAGTTCCTGTACCAGCTGGGTCCTAACACTGAGCTCAGCTGCTTCCAGTTTCATGGTATTCTGGGGGTAGCGCACCATCCATGAGCCCTATGCCATCACATCTTCTCTCGAAGACACGTGGGAGGCCTATTTCGCAAGGTTATCTACCTCGGGTATCTTTTAGAAATAATAATAATAAATAAAATGGAGTCGTCGACTAGGGTTAGGGCCTAGGACCTAGGACCAGGGATGTGAGCCCGATCCACACCCAAGATTGACTCGGTTCGGTCCAAAGGTTAGGGTAAGTGTCAAGTTACGAAGTTGAGAAGGGGTTAGGCATCCACTTCACTCGGTTGAACCAATCTTCCTATTAGATGCCGATTTGAGAATATTCCCCTTTTTATGTCCTAACCCTCATGCATAACTAAGTAATTAATTTATAATACTATACATATGCTAGTAAAGAATCTATATTATGGCTACTTTCTTTGGAAATTACACCTAACCTTGACCCCTGTTTTGGGTGAAGAGGGGACGAACCCCGACTGATGCATCAATAACTTTGATGGAGCTCCTTGACTCAAACGGGATTGACCTCAGTTGCTCTCTTCTCCCCCATTTGGGGAATCTAGGCCTCTAGTAGCTCTTCAGGCTCTAGCATGCTTCTCGAGGGTGGGAGGTAATGGAATTTCCTCTCCACACTCTTCCCTACTTCCTCCTCTCTTCTCTCTTATTTTGTCTTTATTTTCTCTCTATTTCTCCTCTACTCTCTCTCTCTCTCTCTCTCTCTCTCTCTCTCTCCTTCTTTTTGGACCTATCCTTATGATGGAGAGGAAGACACTATTTATAAGTGTTAGCTCCTCCCTCTCACGGGCCCAGCTAAAACACCTTCCAAAAGTAGTTTTTCCCACATTTTAAACATCTAATTCTTGGCTTTTTTTAGTTGAAATTGGTGGGTCCGTCAAAATATTGGCAGACCCATCCCAAAAGTTTAGTAAAAAATCATTTTTAGCAAGAGCAAACCTTTTTTTTTTTTCCATTTTTATTTTCAAATTTGGCAACTATTGGCGGGCACATGGCTGATTTGGTGGGCCCATGGTATGATCTTGCGGGCCCACCAAAACAAATGGTGGGACCGGGAAAGATTGGGTTCAGATCAGGTCTATCGATCCCTATTTTGACTTCCAGGAGCGAATTTAGGAGATCCGATGGTTTGAATTTCGCATGCGATATATCGTCGGAATCGTCTTTCCAAGCACTATTTGATGGTGTGCATTTCAAGTTCCATATTTTCTCATAAAAATTGAAAACAGAAAAGAGGGTACTTTTGCCCTTTTTTCGACAACCGTTATTCGTGCCATTTCTGCAACATTGAAGAGTACTTAGAACCAATTCATCAATATATAACATGCTAGTATTGGGTGTCACAAGATCAGGTCAGAAATAAGCCTGAGATCGGATTAGGGTTTCAGGTTGTATTATGGTTTTAAGCTAATTTAGGCCACTGTCGGGTTCAAAATTGAATTAGGGTTTAGGGTTGATTCTCAAGTCACTACTGTCATTGAGATTGTCACCAAAAGACTAGTATCCCCTCTCAATGTGAAGCAGAATCTTGATCATTCCATTCCCTATATGTCATCACTGTCTGGGTGGGTGACAAAATTAGGTGTCTACAGAATGCCTCTCTTTGGCCAAGGCTTATGCCAAAGCTGAAAGGCAAAGAAAATATCTCCCTAATTTTGTCACCATGAGCATGTATTGTCGTCATCGTGCTCAAGGATGGCCGAGGTTCGAATGCACAAGCTCAAGAGAATAATTCATCGGTAACTTTTGCAAATAGGTTAAATTGTCGATTAATCAAGAAATCAATATGACCTTATCTAGGAAGTTTAGCTGGTGAAGTAAAAAACTTACATGTGCTGCAGCATGACACTTCTTGATCTGACATGCTAAGATGTCAGTACATAATAATTCAACTTATAATAGGCCATCCAATGGTATTTCGATTCAATCAAACCAGTGAACCATTGAGCCAAAAAGGGTATCTCAGCCTTCCAATGGCATCTGATTCAATCAAACCCATAAACCACGGAGCCAAAAGGAGTATCTGGGCCTTCCAATGTATCCAAATCAATCCAACTGGTAAACCACTAAGCCAAAAGGGGTATCTCGGCCTTCCAATGCCATATGATTCAATCAAATTGATAAACCACCAAGCCAAAAAGGGTAATTGGGCCTTCCAATGGCATTCGATTTTATCAAACAGGTAAACCACTGAGCCAAAAGGGGGTATTGGGGCCTTCCAATGGCATCCGATTCAATCAAACCGGTAAATACCGAGCTAAAAAGGGTAACCAGCCTTCCAATGGCATCTCGATTCAATCAAACCAGTAAACCACCGAGGCAAAAGAGTAATTGGACATCCAATGGCATCCAATTCAATCAAATTGGTAAAACAATGAGCCGAAAGGGTAACTGGGCCTTCCAGCGGCATCCGATTCTATCAAACTAGTAAACCACCAAGCCAAAAGGGGTATCTGGGTCTTTTAATGGCATCTGCTTCAATTAAACCGATGAACTAATGAGCCAAGAAGGGTAACTGGGCCTTCCAATGGCATCCAATTCAATCAAACCGGTAAACCACCAAGCCAAAAGGGGTATCCGAGCCTTCCAATGGCATCTGGTTCAATCAAATCGGTAAACCACCGAGCCAAAAAGGATATCCTATCAAACCATGCATTAAGGTTGCCAAAAGTCGAAAAGTGTATTCATGATTTCCATAGGGGATTTTGCATGCCCCGCACTTGAATGAGAGAATCATTTTCTTTTATTATTTTTATTTAGGGTAATTTACAATGCCACCCCATGGAGAATGCCAGTATTATAGGAACACTCTCTCTCTTTGACCAAATTAGACTCAAACCCCTACCGTCAGTCTCTATTAAATGATGCTATAAAATGACACTTGGCCGTTATGAGTAAAACACCCTTATCTTATTATCCCAAAAATACCTTTATATTCACTTATATACCATTTCATTCCCTCAGTATCACTCTCTCCTCCTCTCTTTCTCTCCCTACCTGCGACTTGTAATTCTGACGAGTTCAGAAGCTGTTAAACAAATTCCAGAATAATCTCTGCTCAACATATCCAGTCTTACCGACATCGTTACCCTGAGCCTTAGTCACAAAGAAATCGCTGCCAACATCAATCGGCCACTTGAGTCGTTTGAAGCAGTGGCGGCTCCAGAAGAACTCGTTAATGTCATCGAAATTTCTCCAATTAGATGCAGAGAATACTTCTCTTCTCAGGGTATACGCCCCCTTGGAGAAGAAATAAGAGAGGGGCACAGATCTTAAGAAGAAAGGTCTATGAATATAATTTGGCTTCGCCTCAACCTCCAAGGAGCTAGGCAATCAAACCCATCTCAACTAGAATGCTTCACTAACTATCGGCGACTCTGCAACTCTGAATAAAGTACAACAACTTCCCGAAAAGGAACCTACTAAAAAAATCCTGCAAAAGCAGAGCATATGTTTACTTGTAATGGCGAATTTTAGTTTTAGCACGATTTTGTTACATGACGGACAGGCATTGGGGTTTTCTTCAATGAAGATCTGAGGTGGGCACACATATTCCATGGCATATTTGGCAGGATACTGACGATAGTAGTATAGGAACTCATTCTTTACCAATTCCACTTTCTTTTCCTCTTCCCCTGCTCCTGCTTCTGCCTTGGATTCTCCTTCTTCCTTCTTCTCTCCACCGTCTCCTCCCTTATCTTTCCTTCTTTTCTTCTTTGTCCTTCTTCTCCTTCTCTTCCTCTTTCTTCTCTGGCTCTTGCTTCATAATCTTTGCGTGCTTCCCTATTCTCTTATACACATACTCAACAAGCTTTGGTTGATCGAAGATGCCCTTCACTGTTACTAGTGAGTTCTTTAGATCTGGATCTGCAGCTTCGACTCCTGAAAAATCAAATCCCGAGATTTGAGATTTTTACATTGTCACCATTTAATCTGATTTAATTCCCATTTCTGTTGATCCAGATTCCAGACTTTCAAAAAACCGTAGGAATAGATAGGAATTGAGTCAAGAATCAATGAAATGCCACTAACGGGATTGAACATTCAGAATAAATTTTCTTACAAGAACTTCACCTGAAGAGGAAAAATGAAGAGATCGAGCAGTCAAATGAACCAAGAATTTAGGAGTAAAAAAGACAAGTGCCTTATAACAACTTCCACACAAGAATTTTGACTAGTATCTGCGAGTTTGAGCTCAGAATCTTAGATCTCATCACCAAAAATTCAAAGACGAGGGAGTGGGGAATGAAGAAGAGTTTCCCCTCTTTGAGTAGATGGGGAAACAATTTTATAAGAAATAAATGGAAAGAAAAGAGTGACCAGAGGGAGGGTTGTGGTCAAATTGCCGCACGGGAACATTCTTCGCTGTAGTCATCGTTGCCAAAAGGGTTGTGGTGAAATCGATTTGGGGATTACAAGGGTTTGGTATCAAACTCTCAAGGGTAAGGGTAATTTTGGTACTTCGTTATTTTTAAGGGAAAAATGATATTTAGAAAAAAAAGAAACTTGCTGATGTCAACCTTCTTGGTATATTCTATAACAGTAACTAATGGTAGGGGGTCTAAGTTTAATTTAATGAAAGAGAGGAGGTGTTCCTATAGTACTGGCTACTCTAGGGGGTGGCGTTGTAAATTACCCTTTTATTTATTATGGCAAATCCACTAGGGATTTTTTTTTAGTTTGGACCGACGGGTCCGTGAACACTCACGGGCCCATGAGATTTCAATTTTTTTTTCATTTTTTTTATTATTTTTTTTCATTTTTCTGAGATGCGGAGAATTTTTTTATTTTTTTTTTACAACTCACGGGTCCTCACTGGCCCATGAATCATCTGACGAGCTGGCCTGTGAACAAGTGGGGTCCCCCTATAAATAGGGGGCCCTCTTTTGAATTTTTTACTCTATAGGTTTTGTCGTTTTGCTTCACGTGTGATGTGGTACTCTATTCTCTCTCCTCCCGTACTTTCAATTTTTTTACAAAAATCTTCTGATGGGGCTACGCAAGCACACACATGGTGGGAGAGTGGTTGGCAAGTTGGCTAACTTGTCATCCCAGAGTGACACTGCAACATGGTATCTCAAATCAACACTAAAGGGGGACCAAGGACCATATCTACAACTCTACTTGGGGAGAATGGGTAAGGAATTATTATTATTACTATTTTAAAAATTGTGTCATGCATGAATGTTCTTGGAATGTAGATGCTAATGACGTGTATGCTTATGCCATATTCTCAGTATATTTAACTATGTACGCTTGAGATTCCCATGTATGGCCATGCATGTATGCCTACTTATGCTTAGGTTATATGAATACATATTTAAAATATGCCATGCTTAGATCATATGAATGCATGCCATGCTCATGTATACTTCATGTTATGCTTATTCGTGGAAGACAGTCAGGGTAGAGGCTGTTAGACGGTCAAAGAGAGACTTTTTACGACTAGGTAAGTGAGATGCTTGGATTGGATTTCTACTTTCTACTAGGTGTCTTATAGACCGCTATGTATGGATGCTTGTTCTACATGCTCATGTTAATGCAAGGAATGCATGTATGCTCATGCATGTGTCCCTACATATGCCTATTGACCCATCTATTTCCAGATGCTTATGTTGGAACACGAACCTGTATACCGGAGTTATGGCTACCCAAACAATGTGGGAACTTGGGTTAACCATTCCCATCCTTAGCTGCAGTGGACCATCCACAGCATGCCATTCTCCTGCCTTTATTCATGTGTCCGAAAACTAGACGTTGAGTGACCCGGGCCTTAGACGAGATGTGGTGGCCGAGCACCCATACCTTTCATCTTCCTGTGGGTGAGATAATGGTCACTCTTCTTTTCTTCTACACCTTGACCGAGCTTATGGGCATTGATTCTAGCAAGCCCACCATCCTTCTTTTTGCCATTCACAACTTCTTGACTAAGAAGGTGTGTCAGCATCTACCTCTTGACTAGGGAAGAACCAATTTCTGTGTAGCATCTATCTTTACTAGGCTGGCCAATGCTTGTTCAGTAACCCCTCAGATAGGATGGATCTTTACTTCACCTATTATTTCAGTTATCTCCAGAATATCCAGAGATATGAATGGGATGCCGCCACCTACACTTGCTTTTTGAGGACAATGAACCATCTGGCCCTAGGTGACCCAAGCCTGTACGGGCCCTCTTATATTCATTAGGTGAGGACCAATGGGTTGGCATACCTTTTCATTATTTTCTTTTGCTTTATCTTACCCCTGTGTTTGACTAATGTTTTCCTTTTACAGCCCTGGGCCTATGAGCATATGGACCATCGTTCTCCTCCCCTAGTGGATGTAGACCGCAACATCTTTCCTCTTACCAGAAAATGGGGTGTAGGCAGTGTTGGATTTATGGGCTAAATTAATTACTCAGGTTGATTAAATGGGTGAGAGTCAAATTGCATGAACCGGTTCGGTCCACTCTCAAGCTTAGGGATATGCTGGCTCAACCCATTGTGGTTTAGGGTTTTGAGTGCAGGACAGTATTATAAATACTAGGTTTTGGGTCCCTACAGCCATTATTCACTCTTCCCCACTTTACCACTAAAGTGAGAGAACCAAGGAGGTTTAAGGGGCTGTAGAAGATCCATAGTCAAGCCAAGAGAGCGAAAGTGGGAGTGACCAACATCAATCATCTTTAACATACTAGGTGAAAGGTACAAATCGATCCTCCATAATTTTATTAGATTCGTGTTCTTGTTTTTCCTGTGTGGTTTTCTCAATAGGGTTTCAAACTCAAATCCATAGTGAGTTCTAACAAGTAGTATCAGAGCAGACCACATGGGACAAGAATCGATTGAATTTTTCTTGTACATGAGGATTTTGATTATTACTTAAAACCTGATTTGATTAAAAATCATGAAAATCATAAAAATCGTAATTTTACCACCACTTAAATATCCTGTATGGGAAAACTTTCTTCACAAAAGTTGTAGATCAGGAGAAGACGGTCGCGGCAGTATGCCGCAAGTCACCGAAAACTTCCAGACGCGTCGGCACGCTCTGCTGGAAACCGGCTACCGAAGGAGAGAAAAAAAAACGGAGGCGAGTCATCGCCGGTTCAACTCGAAAACCCTACCGATTTGACTCGGGACACAGTGGGTCAACTCATGTGCACTATTTGACTCGGTCAAAGGTTGACCGGGTCGTTGACCAATTGACCCGAATTTGACCCGGAACTCATATGCCCGAACCGGTTGGTTTGGATTGATTAAAAAAAAAAAAAGACTTAAAGGCTTGTTTGGTTTTTGTTCATTTTGGGTTTTTATTTAAACTACTTTAAATTTCATTTAAAGGTTCGTTTTAAGGCCAAATTGAAATCTATTTTTTGCGTTGAATTCCTTGTTTCGGGCCACATTTAATGATCTAATTTTTAATATGACATATTTATTTGAAATTTTATGTTGTATTTGGTTTCAATTTGTTCCTTTTGGGTTTTTTATTTAAACTACTTTAAATTTCATTTAAAGGTTCGTTTTAAGGCCAAATTGAAATCTAATTTTTACGTTGGATTCCTTGTTTCGGGCCACATTTAATGATCTAATTTTTAATTTGAAATTTTATGTTGTATTTAGTTTCAATCATTGAAACAAAATGGCATAAATCAATGCTTTGAAAAATATATATGTTATTGGTTGCCATGAAATTGAGAATTTTTTTTTAAAATTGGGATATGTTAATATGGAAAAGGGTGTAAGCTTCCGCTCATTCTTAGTTGCAAAGTAATTTTGCTTTGGGAAACCATGAAATGATGAGGTAAAATCCACCAAAGTGGTACATCTTATTATTTCATGATTTTCCACAGGGTAGCGATGCAGCTGACATTTGCCCAAAGGTGATGTCACCAAAGTTAAGAAAATGATAGTAACCTAGAGGTTCCTAAACCCAAAGGTGAGGAGATTTCAAAAGTTATTGTTCTTTTCACAGTAAATATGAATTTACAAGAGGACCAGTGCATTCTTAGCCCAAAGGATAGGAATGTAGTTACGGTTGTGACTCTTGTATGGTTATTGTTGTCCTAGTGACATATTTATATGTATGTTTTGAACATAAAGATATACATCTCCAATGGGAAAGATATGATAGAACTGAGTGAAATCCACCAAAGTGGTACATTCAATTCGATTGTATCTTCCCCAACAGTAAAGGTGATACTTTCCCAAAGGTTATGTCATCAAGGTTTGAGGATAATCATCCACATTTCAGAAAGGGACATTGAATTTGGAGTTCTTTTGCCCAAAGGTGATTGAATTCCAAAGTTAGTATTGTTTTCACAGTTAAAAGAATAATATAAGAGCATCAGCTAATTCCTGTCCCAAAGGATAGGGATACATTTTTAGTTGTAACTCTTATTTAAAATATATTGATGGTATTACATGCTTTTATATTATGATTTGTATTTTGATATTTGGCATGTATTGTGTTGTTGTTACTGCTGTAGTAAGATGGTCATTCCCTCAAGTTATGTATCTTCCATCCCAATACTCACTGGTAATAACTATCAAAAGTGGGTGGAGGAATTAGAATTGCATTTAGGTCTTCTTGACTTAGACTTGGCACTTAGGGAGCCTAAACCTGAGCCTCTCACAGACTCGAGCAGAAGTGCTGAAAGGACCAAGTTTAAGAAATGGACTAAAGCAAACAGAAAGTGCATACCGGTTTTAAAAAAGGCAGTTTCTGAAATTATACGTGGGAACATAGAGATCAAAGACACTGCAAAAGATTTCCTGGATGCTATTAAAGCTAGATTTCAACACAACAAGAAAGCTGAGAAAATCACATTGATGACCAGGTTAATGAATACAAGGTATGATGGATGTGGGAGTGTTAGAGAATACATTTTGGGTGTAGCTACTGATGCTGGTAAACTTAAGGATCTTGGAATACAGATCGATGAAGAATATATTGTACACATTGCACTGAATACCCTCCCTAGTCAGTATAAGGTTATCCAATCTACCTACATTGCACTGAATGACGATTGGAGCCTAAATGAGCTCATTTTCATTTGCACTCAAGAGGAAGAAAAATTGAAACAAACTAGGTTTGAGAGTGCACATGCAACTTTCCACAAGGGATCTTCTGGTGGACCAAGCAGAAGGAACAAAAATTTTTCCAACAGGAAGCGCCAAGCCATATGACAGGAATAATAGCTCTCAAGAACTTGACACATCTCAAAAGGCTCAGGATGAAGAGAATACCAACAACGTAGAGTGTTTCTGGTGCCATAAGAAAGGACATGTGAAGACTATTTTATTTTCAAGAAATGGTTAGAGAAGAGGAAGAATTCTGGGGCTGATAAGCAGGATGATACCAAGAAAGGGTGAGGTAGAATGATCACCAGTAATTGAGAGCAAGTAAAATTTGGTCCCATCAAGTAGTTAGGATTTCTTTACATACAGTTATTTGAAATGCTTGATTAGTGGGAGCTTTGATTTTGTTTAGTATTTGTTTATGTTTTGAACCTTAGCCCGTATGTTTTGGGGCACAGTTTGATGAATTATGGTTAAGTTTTAGCATTTACATTATGCACAGTTATTTCTTGAAATATTTGGTTTATGATTTCATTTGAAAATGTTTTTATAGGCAGTAATTGTCTTAGTTATATGCAATATTTTGCCACAGTTCAAAAGGTAATGTTTGCCACATTTTAATACAGCATTTGTCACAGTTCATAGGTAATATTTACCACAGTTTATAGGCGGAAGGCCTCAGTTAGATATTAACCACAGATCAAAGGCGATTTACCACAGTGAAGGTTAATATCTCAGTTAAGGACCTACATAGAATGACAACAGTGTAATTTGAGGATATGTCAATATTTCTATGATGGTATCCCACATAGATTCGTGTTAAGAAACTTACTTATGCTTGTAATAACAGAAAGTTGTATGCCGTATATTGAGGTGTATCTTCTGCTGTTATTCGATGTGAGTGGTTTTTCAACTGAATCACAGTAAGAGTGGTTAATTTAATAAGATTCTATGGCCACACCAATTTAAAAGACATCCTTATAATTAATATAGCCCAAGTGGGAGATTGTTGGATTTATGGGCTAAATTAATTATTCGGGTTGATTAAATGGGTGAGAGTCAAATTGCATGAACCGGTTCGGTCCACTCTCCAGCTTAGGGATATGCTGGCTCAACCCATTGTGGTTTAGGGTTTTGAGTGCAGGACAGTATTATAAATACTAGGTTTTGGGTCCCTACAGCCATTATTCACTCTTCCCTACTTTACCACTAAAGTGAGAGAACCAATGAGGTTTAAGGGGTTGTAGAAGATCCATAGCCAAGCCAAGAGAGCGAAAGTGGGAGTGACTAACATCAATCATCTTCAGCATACTAGGTGAAAGGTACAAATCGATCCTCCATAATTTTATTAGATTCGCGTTCTTGTTTTTCCTGTGTGGTTTCCTCAATAGGGTTTCAAACTCAAACCCATAGGGAGTTCTAACAGGCAGAACCATCTGTGGCCCATTTTCTACCAATACCTTGGGGAGGGACATCCTAAACCGGATCATTGAGGTATGTCCTTACTTTTTCCCTTCCCTTGCATTGCATTTCTTATTGAATTCTCTCTAATGTTGACTTCTCATCTTTGTAGGTGAACTGGACTCCCTTCTAGATAGTGACATTCCCTTCAGTAGCCCATCGTGATGAGGCTAGGCTGCTTACTGGTCTTCATGTCCTATTCTAGGGTCCCAATATTTTGGCCAAGTACCTTGGGGAGAGGGTTTCCAGGCAATGGTTCGACTCGGATGGTCCTTTAGTTCCTCACCACCCTCCTCCGTCTATGCATAACACCATGACATGCTACCTGAAGAAGAGTTCTATGCGGCCTTGGTTGGTGTAACTGCTAATCATTTCACAGAGCCAACTCAGGATTATTAGGAGTTCCTCCAGCAAGATACTGTGCGTGTACCTCTGACTTCTGATGGCCCCCAGGTAAACATTCTTAACTTCTTCTCTTTCATTTTGGTTTCTTTATGCATTGCTAACATAAATACTTTTCCAGTATAATAGGCCAATCATCTTCCCTTGGCGAAATGTCCCCAGGTCGGTGGGTGCTTCCATAAAGGGCTCCTCTTGCTTGAGCACCGGGTTGGTTCATAATATGGCGGATCAGTCTTCCTTTATCCTAGGTTTTCCCGGTGGACGTACAACGATGTACGGGAACCTTCAATCCAGATTATATTACCAAGGGTGGCAGTGGCTAACGAGACCATGGGTCTCCCCATTCCCTTTAACTACGTAAGTTCCTTTCCCTTTTCCATCATATTTCTTTGTTCTGCTTTCCTTCTTGCACATGCTTCATACATTTTCTTGTTACAGGTCTCTCCTTCCATTTATAGTGAGTGTCACTCGATGATCTAGTCTTTATTCTTGTCTGCATCGCCATACAGAGCGAATCTGGGACCCAGGTACCTTCTCCATTGCATCCTTCCTGATGATGGTTTTATACTAACATTGTCTTATTGTCAAGATCTATCTATTGCTGACATCGAGGCATCATAGTGCCACTTCGACCCTAGATTTGGAGGTAGGAGTTTGATACCGAGTTTGGAGGTGGGATCCCTGCTCCTAGACATGGAGGCACAATCCGAGTCATAGAGGTGGAGGATCAGGCTTCGGGTTTGGAGGTGGGGAGCCTGCCTTAGGAGCTAGTGGATCCAACTTCGGGAGTAGGGAGATTGATGAGGGTCCCACCTTTTCCATAGAGGAGCTTCAGCTTTATATGGAGGAGGGTATACAAGATGCACAGTGCGGCCAAGGTGGACATGATGGGCTGCCATAGGGCCCTCCCATGATGCAGACTTTTATTTCACTTAGACTTTTTTTGAGGTTTTTTTGCTTTTATTTTATGGTTGATGAAAAATGATGTTATTAATTAAACTATTCTTTTATTGCCATGTTATCTTTGTGGATGATGCACGACTCTTCGTCTTTTGATTCCATGTGGCCATTGTGCACTGAGGCTAGAGTGAACCAAATTAACACAACATTTATTCAATATAATGAAATTTTCAATATAAATCACGAGGTCAAGCCCTCTTACGTTTGCCAAATCCTAACAAGAAAATCAACAATGTGGGCTGTCAACTCCTGTGGTGGGTGAGAATTCTTGATCTTTTCAGGTTCACCCTAGGGGATTTAGTATTGTCACATAATGCATGACGGGAGATAAAATGAAGTGTGTGTCCATCAATTTGATGTAGTTGCAGCTAAGGGTCTTCAACAAAATTTTGGTTTGTGGCCACTAAGAGCAATCCCAGTTCATAGTTTCTCGAGTCTTCCTTTGCAGGTACTCTTCCCAATCAGTAATGGCCTTGAATCCTAGACTTTCCCTCTTATCTTTGTAATGTATCACTCTCAACCGATTACTTCCCAAGGGCTTTAATAGTTGCAGATGCTCCATCAACCAAAACTGGACTATTGTTGGATGTCCCATGTAATAGTCTGTCCCAAAATTGCCTTTGTAGTTCATCTCATCAAATCCTTGAAAGAGCTCCGCCAAATGGTGGGGATTAAATCACACCCTTCCTTTAGCTGCTTCACAACTTTTGTAATGACGGGATGTGCCCTTCGCCCAGGTGAGCTCAGAAGGTTCCGTGCTATCATGTAGAAAAGATAGGCATTGATCCAATGTTGGCAACGAACTCCATCAGGTAGTGGGTATACCTTCAGAATGTCAAATTTTCCATAGCTCACAAATTGTACCATCTCTTTCTTGCTCCATCCAAAGAAATCCTGGATCTCCTCTAAGTAGTCTGACTTTAGTGAGGGGGCAGAACAACCTTCCCATGGGAGGGGAAAGTAGGCAAGCTCTGAAGCCTTCTATAGTGAGGCACATCTCTACTGTTCCAAATCTGAACACATGGAGCTCTGTATCCCAATATTGAGGTACCTGCCACAGCAACCCATGGTGTAATTTTGTGTATCCAATTCTTCTCAACACTGCATATCCAGACACTATAGTAAATCTAGTTCTTTGCTATATATCTTCAACGTCCACCTTCGTTATGTTTCATCAATGGTTAATGGTGATGTTTCCTACAATTGTCCCAGTTGGTTAGAAACAACTTTATAGTAATACCCATACATCCAATATTCAACTAGACATCTATCACTTTTATCATTGCATCGAGACTATCTTTTCAAGGGGGAGGAATGAACTGGCCTTGATAACTGACGTCGAGTGGTGAATCTTGACAAGGTTGAAATCAGGAAAGGATTCGAGGGATCATAAGTGGAAGAATGTGATCTTTTATGACCAAACGCCAAATGGAGATAATTGGGGGAATGAAATAAAGATGATCTTATAGGTATTTTGGCCATTAATTTGGGAGTCCTTTGCCCCCCTCTTTTTTTTTTTTTTTTTTGCAGTTATTGAGATTATTAAGGTTATTGAGACCGCATTCGCATTCATCGAGTTGCCTGCATATCATTTGTGGGGAATCGGGTCTAGCGTAGTTCGGGTGCTTCACCCTAAACATAATATTTTTTGAGTTGGTCTATGTTAACCAACCCTCGTATTTCTTCTCTGTCAATATCCATGAGTCTTATGGCCTTCCCAGGTAATATCTCTTTGACAGTGAATGTGCCACTCCAATTTAGCCTAAAATTCCCTTTTGGGTCATGAATCGGAGCACTTCTATTCTCGGAGAACCAATTTACCCTTCTCTATGTGGTGAGGCTTCACATGCTTGTTGAAGGCCCTAACCACCCTTTGTTGATACTTTTTCAAGTGATTTTTGGCTTTCATCTGCTTCTCATCTAAGAAATTAAGCTTATCATGCCTGGATCTCACCCACTCTCCTTTTGGTAATTGACTATCCAGGAGTACACTAAGTGATGATACTTGGATTTCTATGGGTAATACTGCCTCCATTCCTTAAACTAAGGGGAAAGGTTTTTCCCCTGTGGAGGACCTTATTGAAGTCCTATATGTCCATAAGGCATATGTTAACTTATCTACCCAATCCTTATGGGTCTCTTCTATCTTATGAATAATCACCTTTATGTTCTTGTTGGCCGCCTCCACCACCCCCATTAGTCTGTGGTCGGAAAGTGGTGGACCTAAGGCTCTTGATACCGAATTTTGTGCAAATCTTGTATGCCTTGCCCCAAAAATGAGATCATTAATCTGATATCAATTCCTTCGATTTTCCATATCGACAAATGATGTTACCTTGGATGAATTTCGCCACTTTGGCTATTGTAAGCACTGAATATGACTACGCTTTTGCCCATTTGGTGAAGTAGTCAATCACTACCAGAATGAACTCGTCCCCATTTTATGCCTTGGGATGAATCTTCCCTATAACATTGATACCCCAAGTAGAGAAAGGCCAAGGAGAACTGAGCGAATGCAACTCCATTGGCGGGGATGTGTATAATGTTGGCAAAGATCTGACACTTGTGACATTTCTTGACAAAATCCACACAGTCTGCTTCCATTTTATTCTAATAGCATCCCAATCGCAAAATTTTCTTTGCTAGCACCCTCGTATTCCATTAAGGCCCTGATGAATTTCTTCTATGATGATTCTTTCCTGCTCTTCATCTACACATAGCAGTTGTACACCATCATTTGACCTCTTGCATAGAAAATCTCCCTACAGAATAAACTAGGTAGCATACTTTCTCAAAAACTTCTTTTTTCCTTCCATGGCTTCTACTGAGTACTTCCTTTCCCTGATATAATCAATTGTACGGAAAAACCACCATCTTCCATCTATCGTAAGGGCATGCACAACATTTTGGTATATAGGCTTATCTCTTCCTTCTACCATTGATGGTCGAACCTGTGCCATGGGATTGCAGTCGACCATAGATGCCAATGTGGCGAGGACATCCGCAAACCGGTTATTATCACTTTGAAAATACTCAAAAGAGATCTTCTCAAAATGCTTGACCACTTCTAAGTATTCCTGGTACGGTTTCAACTTTTCATCTCTGGTTTTCCATTTTCCTTGGGTCTGGCAAATGATGATGGTCGATTAACCGTATACCTTGATCTTCTTCACCCGAACGGTTAATGCTATTTCGAGTCCCATTGCACATGCTTCATACTCAACAATGTTTTTGGTGCAGGGGAAGTCAAGACAAAAGGATGAGGGAAAATATAATTCATCAGGACTCGCCAGGAGCATTCTCTCACCGCATCCCTTTTGATTGGATGCCCCATCAAAGTACAATTGCCATTCATTAGTGGTTTCTTCTTCGATCGTGGCTATTTTCTCATCTAAAAAGGCATCATCTAATATTTTTTCGTCTTCTGTAGCGTGAGCGGCTAGATGATCTGCTACTACCTATCCCTTGATAGAATTTTGAGTGATGTAAGTGATGTCAAACTCAGACAACAGCAACAGCCACTGAGGCGTCCTTCCTGTCAAAGGCGACTTCTCAAAGAGATACTTAATTGGATCCATCCTTGAAATCAACCAAACTGGATATGCCAGCATATAATGCCTTAAATTTCTTGTTGCCCAAACTAGTGTAATATAGATCTTCTCCAGAGGTGTGTACCATGTATCATATTCTAGGAATTTCTTACTCAGTTAATAGATATATTGCTCTGCTCCATTTTCTTTCTCCTTCTGGGCTAGTAATGATCCCATGGAATTATCCACAACAGACAATTATAACAAAAGAGGTTCTCCAGTAATAGGTGGTATTGTAGACACCCAATTTTATCACCCTTCCTCGGCAATGATGATACATGGATCTTGGTTGCGACTTCTCATTTCCAAACATAGATGCAGATGACTGAGATTCCCTTACCCAACCAATCCCCGCTTGCTCAAACAAACTCCTAGAACCATGTGCAGGAGAGAAAAGGTCCAAATTTTGACTTCGTATATATAGAGGAATCCGGTCCAATGTGACCATATGGATGGATAGTGCTCCGAATTACAATTCCAACAATATATGGTGTGTTAAAATCGGACCAACGGATCTTTCACAATCATTCCAGGAAGTTGTCCCACACATGTGTACACAACCGTCCACCCACAGCCGACCACCCGTAGCCATCCACTCATGACAGCCACCCACCTACGGCCCTATACAGAGCCACAAGGCCTTGTCCAGGGTAGTACCCCCTGTTCTGTGCCCTTCGCACCCCCAACAACTGCTATACACCTTTATCTGCTGCTTGGCACCCCCGCCAACTGTCCTGCTATTAGGGTAGCGATCGGAGATGATGAGACATCTCTCTTTCCTTTTTAGGGGGAAAGGACTTGCATCCCATCCTCTCTCCTCTCTTTCTTTTTCATGTGAAGGAGGGGTCTGTGTTGTGTGTGCTTACCTTGCGGGGCCCCACATGGCCGTATCGTTGCTCAGTGATACGGGGAGGCCTATTTTGTAAGAGTGTGAAATTTGTCATTAGAGATGAGAGTTTGATGATGGTCCAATACGAGGATTGGGATCATACAAAGGGGGGTTTGGAGTCACCACCTAGGATTATGGGCCTAGGACCTGGGGGTGAGCTTAATTCCTGAGAAAAACTCCCCGATAATTGGTCTAGCCCAAAGATTTAGGGTAAATGTCAGGTTGTAGAATTAGGAAGGTGTTAGGCACCCAATCTACCTGGTTCGACTGGTCTTCCTACTAGATGCTTGAACGAATATTTTCCATAATTATTACTATTCCACATGCATGGCTAAGTTATCACACATATATACATTGACTGAATTTAAACTACTATGTACACTAAAACAAAGGTCTATATAAAATCTATATGATGACAACTTGGTTGAGAAACTGTACTTGAACTTAACCCCGGTTTCAGGTCAAGAGGGGTAAGCCCCTGATTAGTACTGGCTCGGACTGTCTTTCAAATTCTCCTGGCTCAGGGGAAGATGGTCTTAACCTCCAACTACCATTCTGGAGAGATATTGACTGTGATGGTATTCGGACAAGGTTCCAACTAGGAATGATTACTTTTGGATTTGGATTCGGACAAAGCTTCGGCTAGGAAAGGCTCTTTAGGATGAGGTGCCACTCTGGTAGAGCTTTTGCTGGGGATAGGCTAGGGGAGCGCTAGGATGAGGTGGCACTTCGGTAGAGCTTCCGCTAGGAATGGGCTAGGGGAGGGCTAGCCTGAGGTGGCACTTCGACAAAGCTTCCACTAGGGATAGGCTAGGGGAGGGCTAGGCTGAGGTGGCACTTCGACAGAGCTTCCGTTAAGAATGGCTATTTCTAGAATGATTCCAAGGGCACTTGGATAGGGCTTCGCTAGGAATGGCTATTTCTGAAAAGATTCCAAGGGCACTTAGACAGGGCTTTCTCTAGAAATGGCTATTTTTGGAAAGAAACAGATTAACCTAAAAATAGATTGAAGATCCCCAAAGCCCCGAAGAACACTTTCAAGATCCGAACAGAATTTTGGATCTTAACAAAGATCTCTTCGTAGACCCGAAGTACCTCAAGGGGGGAGGGATTTCTATTTCAGGTAAAAATCAAGAGCACTCAAAGGGGGGAGGCTAAGAACATACTATTATTGAAAAAAACTGGATTGGGCTAAAGACTTGGATTGATGATCTTCAAAGTCCCGAAGAACACTTCGAAGATCCAAATAAGATTTTGGATCTTGACGAAGATCACTCTGAAGACCTAAAAAAAATCAAAAGGGGGAGGGGAGGAGGAGAGAGGGTTCCACTATTATGCAGTGAGATGGGATTGTTTGGTGTTTAAAATCCAAAGGAGGGGGGTATTTATTGGTTTTTCGAGCCAATGGGGTGGAGGGAGAATTTTTAACCAACTGACAAAAGGGGGTTTTTGGACAAAAGTGGGGGAAGGGGGCTTTTATTCAATGGGTAAAAGGGGTTCTTGGACTAAAATGGGTGAAGAGGGGTTTTATCCAATGGATAAAAGGGTTTTTTTTGGGAGAGAATTCCTAGCCAAAAAGTGGATTTTTGTTCACAAGTGGGTGAAGAGAAAATCTCTTCACCCACTGGGCCAGTGGAAAACCAATCTTGGCCATGGACGGCGACGCATGAGATTGGGCCGAAGTGCACAGGGCATAGCCAGTATAGAAGGGCAGGTAATGTGTACAAGGTATGAGGGCAATGGCATGGGTGTACGGCACATGGCATGCGGGAGTGGCATAGATGTGCGACACATGGCGCGTGGGGCAACATACATGTGCAACACATGGCTCGTGGGGCAGCATGGATGTCCAGCACCTAGTGCATGGGGCAGCACACACATGGGCACTAAGAGGGCAGTAGGCAGGGTCGTGCAAGGGTGCATGTGCGAGGCTTTGCTGGCTGGCCTACTGGCCAGTGCACGTAGCTCACGTGTGGACAGGGCTGGTTGAGCCACAGGCTTGGACTAGGTAGTAGCAGGGACATGCTAGGCAGTAGCTAACCCGCAACAGGTGTGTGGGTTAGACTGCTAGCCTATGCACGCAGCATACATGTGGGTTGGCCTGCTGGCAAGTGCGCGCAGTGTACGTGGTCACGGACGCGTGGTCACGAATTTTTTCCAGCAACGATCATGGGAGATTTGACGGTCTGATTTTGACGTGCCATATGTCATTGAAATCATATTTCTGAGCACTGTCCATATGTATGGTCATCTTGACTAGATTCCTTCGTATATAAAAAGTCAAAATTGGACCCTCTTCTCTCCCACGCGGGGTTTCCAGGGTTTTCAGGTAGGGAAATGTTTATGGGTTTTCTTAGTCGAAGGGCAAAAAAAAGAACGACCACATTTGGTCACCCAGAGCATGTACTGCTGTCATCTTGTTCATTTATAACAGAGTTGAAAAACGCAACAGATAATATCTCTTAACTTCTTTAGAGTTTTAGAACTTACCTGGGTTATCGATTGTAGGAAAGGAATTCGCTGCTCTTTTAATCCTGCAAAAAATGTTAGTACTTTGATCTTTGACTTTTTCTTAGCTGGGCTTCACATGTGCCAGTTCAGGGAATGTAGTCTCCAGGCTGGGCCTTTTGAACCAATCTGGACTATCTGGGACCGATGGTTATAAGAGTGAAATTCACTACTCTTCCAATCTTGTAGCACACAAAATCATTTGATTCTTGGATTTTAATTAGCTGGGCTTCTCATGTGCCAGGTCAGGGATTTGGTCTCCGAGATTGGGTCACTTGGAGCCGATACAAAGAGAAACGACCCCCTGGGGCTAGGTAATTACAATTGGGCCATCTGGGGCCGATGGTTACAAGGGAGGAATTCCCTGCTCTTTCAATCTTATAACAGGAAAAAACATTTGATTCTTGGATTTTCCTTAGCTGGGCTTCACATGTGCTAGGTCAGGGAATTTGGTCTATGAGATCATGTCACTTGGAGCCAATACAAAGAGAAAGGGCCCCTTGGGGCCTAGTAAATGCAATTGGGCCATCGGGGCCCGGGTCAATGAAATTGTTTCTTTTCTTGATTTCCCCTTGATTTCTTGATTTTTTGGTTCTTTGATTTAGAACCTTGCTTTTATCATTGATTTTGCCTTTCGCTTTTTACTCTTGATTTGGAATCTTGCTTTTATCATTGATTTTGCTTTTACCATGGATCTTACTTTTTGGCTTTTTACCATTGATTCAGAATCTTTCCTTTATCATTGATTTTGCTTTTACCATTGATCTTGCCTTTTAGCATTTTACCATTAATTCAGAATCTTGCCTTGATCATTGATTTTGCTTTTACCATTGATCTTGCTTTTTTACTTTTTACCTTGAATTTTGGCCACGAGAATTTTGACCTTTGCTTTCCTCATTTTCATGTGATATAATTTTCACCTACCACATGAATTTGAATTTTACCTTCCTTTGATTTTCACTTTCCATTTCTCATGTGAATAATTTTCACCTACAACATAAATTTGACTTTTACCTTCCTTTTTCACTTTCCATTTTTATGTGAATTTAAATTTCCAATAACCACATGTATTTTTACCTTCCCTTTGAACTTTTACTTTCTATGTGACATAATTTGCAACTACCACCAAATTATTTTTGAATTTGGTATTTGGTAGTAAGAAACTTTGATTTGCATCTAGGGATTGGAATCTCAAAAAAGATTTTTTTTCTATAAAATGGTCCGCCCTCCCTTGTTCATTCCTCATTCTAACTTTTTTGAGTGAAGAACGATTCGTGAGTGAGTGGATTCGGGTTTCTGGAACCTTCAAGTTTTTCTTGAAGTTCTTCATCTTGTTCTTGAAGGAGTAATTTGGGGAATTTGACATTCTTGTGGGCTTTTGTGCAAATTGAGAAACTTTTTGGGGTTTCTTATGATTTTGGAAAATATGGCTGAAAGAAGAAAGAAAAAGACTTGTGGAGAAATCCAACTGGAGGGTTGCAGTAGTTCTTCCCACAGGGATGAGGGCCTAGCCAATTGGTACTTCAGGCAGACTCTTCACAATAGTCGGAACCATATCTGCAACTCCGTATGGAGTTCTTGGGTTACTCTTCACCTTTCATTCATTATTCTGATCATCTTTTATTTTTTTTTTTTTTTTTTTTTTTTTTTTTTTTTTTTTTTTTTTTTTTTTTTTTTTTTTTTTTTTTTTTTTTTAATTTTTTTATTCCCATTAACATAAGGGGAGAGGACCACCTACCTTGTCCATATATGGCCATCCAAACATGGTTTGGTCATGATACAGGATACTTCCTCATAGAGTGAAGGAGATAGTTGATGCATCGTACATGTGCTGGTTAGCCCTTGTAGAGACCTAGAAGTTCAATCTGGCACTGGTGGGGGCCTTGATGGAGTGGTGGTGGCTGAGCACTCATTCTTTTCATCTTCCTAATGGCAAGATTACCATCAAACCTCTATACTTTTATGCCTTGACAGGCATTCCATTTGGGGGTAAACCCATAACTCTACCCAGGACACTGACAACCAGGAAGTTTACAAACCTGATAGGCCTTACCATTGCGGCTGATCAAACACATATCCATCTTGGGGAGATTAGTGCACGATGGTGGAGAGTTGGCCTATCGGTGAACCCAGGCAACATGGCGCAGTGGCCCATTCTTTCTTGTTGTTTATTGTGGGTCAGTGCCTTTTCAGTGACCTTAGAGTGGGAGTAGACATTCACCTGGTGTTCTGCTTTCAGAATCTTGAGGCGATAGATTCTTGGAACTATGGTGGGGCCGCCTATGCATATCTCTTGCGAACCATAGACTTGTTGTCATATGGAGACCGAGGTCTCAAGGGAGCGGGTATCATCCTCCAGGTAACTTTCCTTCTTGTACCTATTTCCTTTCATTCATTTGGATTGCACTTTCTTACTTTAATCTCTTGAAATAGCCTTGGTGCTTTAAGAACTTGGGGATTATAGCTCCCAGACTGAAGGATCCTCAAGCATTTTTTCCCTATAGCCACAAGGTGGGGAGATAATCAGGTGCTCAGGGCTCGGTGCCATCCTCTAAGGACCACTACTCACTCTCTTTTGAAAGATCTCACTGAGGTATGCCACATTTGACACTGAAATTCCTTTTATCTTGTGCTGTATTTACTGTTCCTTAGATTTGCAGGTCACTTGGAGACCATTCCAATGCCTCTTATTTCTAGATTCTGATGGAGTTACATTGGCTAGACACTTATCCTAGAATCGAGTCCTTTTAAGGGTATATGGAGCCATGTCTGGTATCTGGGAGAGAGAGTAGTACCCCAGTGGTCGGATGTCGACTCACACTTCTCGTCTGGTCTTCCTCCACCCACTATGCACTACCCAAAGATCATCCCTACGGACGAGATGGAGAATTTGGCTGACGGAGTATGGGATAACTCATTTTTTGACTAGGATAGGGACTACAAAGCCTTCCTGGAGGAGGAGATAGTATGCACCCCTTTTGGTCCTAATGGTCCTGTGGTATGTTGCCCTTTCTTGAGTATTTCCTTCAAATTCTTTCTTACTTTGGTCTTGACTGATGTTCTTTCAGGGGAGAACATAACGCGTAGACCATTCTACTATTTAGTCGCATGTCAGTGCTATTGATCCTTCACAAGAGAGACCCTCTACTAGTGCATATGGGTCTCTTAGAGTTGCTAACATCCCCTTCCATGGCTTCCTTACTTGGAACTATCCCAACATAGCCAACCACAGTCTCCCTCATCTTCTAGAGTGGAAGACAGATGTAGATGCTTCCCTTGGGCTGCCCATTCTTTATGACTATGTGAGTATCTGATCATTCTTCAATTGACTCTTCACTTCCTTTGCTGATATGCTCTTTCTCAAGTGTCTCCAATGGTCTATTCTGAGATCAGGAGGATACATTATGGCCTGTGTGAGGCGATGGTTGCCAAGGTATTTCATAATTTCCCCTTTTATTTTTTCTCTTCTTTTTTCATTATTCCTCTTCTCGATCCTTTCCTATATTCCTTAGAATGGGAGGATTGTCGCCTAGGAGAGCCAAGTTAGTTCCTATGAGCAGGACATTGCACAACAGGATGCACTGATTCAGGACATGACACAGAGACTGGAGTAGACTGGACTAGCACCCACGGGTTCCAGGGTACTCCATGGGGATGATTTAGAGTATGGTTCAGATGATGACTTTTGACCTATAGAGATTTGTTCCTGTATCTCCTGTAAACACAAACATATGTATATTTTCCTTTTTCTTTTCCCCCCCCCCTTATTTTTTCATCATTTTATTTTAGCATCTTATGAATGAAAACATATCTTTGGTACAAAGAAAATCTTTTCTTTTTTGTTTGTGTTTTGCAATGTTTAGGTATAATCAATTCCATAACTCAAGTTATAATTAGAATAATCGGGATAACACGAGAATCCAAACACTTCCTCATCCTATTACCAAGTGAATTACATGAAAATGGGAACAACTTTCCTACTATAGACATGATAGGTTAGTAACAAGGTGGGGAGACAACTCTTGAGGTGGGTGAAAGTTCACTAACTCCTCTAGGTCTGTCACCCCGAGCCCATATTATCGGCCAATGTATATAGGAAAATAAAAGAATGTATGAGTCAATCCCATCAACCTAAAGTAATTGTAGCTGGGGGTCTTCATCAAAAATTATTCTTATGGGCTCTCTAGGCACTTCCATGCAATATCTTGCACAATCCTTTCCTGCAGGTACTTGTCCCAATTAGTGATAAGGTTGAATTCTAGAACTTTCCTCTTGTCCTGGTAGTAAAGAGCTTCGAGTGGGCCTCCTTTTAATGGTTTGGTCAACTTCAGTTTCTCGAGGAGCCAAGTCTAAAAAATAGTAGGACTCCCTTGATAATGATTTAGTCCGAATCTACGGCCATGGCCCATGTCATTGAATCCCTTGAATGTTTCTGCAAGAACCGTAGGGATGATGTCACCTCCCTTCTTCAACTGTTTTACCACCTCAATTAGAACGGATAGTGCACCACGCACGTGAGTTTGGAGAACATAGCAAGTGATCATGCAAAGTAAATAAGCATCTTGTGATCTCTGTTGATGGATTCCTCCCATTGGTAGATATTGGATGAAGATCTGGGCCACTTTCAGAATGTCAATCTTCTCATACCTGACAAATTGCTCCACTTCCTATTCTTTCCATCTGAAGAAGTCTTGAACTTCCTCTAAATAATCTTTCTTCAAAGATGGCTGGAACAACCTGCCTTTGGTTGGGGATAACATACAAACCCAGAATTCTTTGAGAGTTGGGTAGATCTCTACGAATCCAAACCGAAATACATGTAGGTTGGCATCCTAGTGTTGAGGCACATATCGGAGTAATTGATGATGTAATTTCACAAACCCGATCCGATCGAGGGATGACACATTTATGGATTCCAACAATCCTGGTGCCCTCATGTTTATGTCTAAGGTTCATTTCCTCAATGTCTCATCCAACGAGCTCATGAATTTTTTTGAAACCGTCACAAACAAAAGAGATACGATGATTTATCAAAGCATTACTCATTAGGTATTGACTTAAAACAAGCCTTTACCACTGTTGCATCAAGCTCTTTTTTTTTTTATTGATCAAGGGTGGGGAATAGACTGACCTTGATAAACTAATGTTGGGTGGTGATTTTCTTTTAGGGGATGGAATCCTGGATAAGGGTCGATTGACCAATGGGTGGATGATAGATACCTAATGGTCTTTTATGCCAAAATGGTGATTCTTAGAGGATAAAATCCTGGATAAGAAGTGATGGACCAATGAGTGGATGACAGATACCTAATGGTCTTTCATGCCAAATGGCGATTCTTGAGGGACATAAACTATGATGATCTTTTAAGATACTTTGATTATTAATCGAGTAACCAATTTATTGCCTTTAGATGGTTGAAACCGCACATGCACATGTCAAGTTGCCTACGTATCCCTCGAAAGGAATTAGGTCTGACGTAGTTTAGGCTATTCACCCTTTCAGACATAATATTTCTTGAGCTGATCCATGTTAACTAGTTTGGGTATTTCTTCGCCATTGTGATCTATGAGTTTCATAGCTTTGCCTAGTAAAATCTCTTTGTTGGTGAATGGGCCACTCCAGTTGGGCCTGAATTTTCCTCTTGGGTCATGAATTGGGGCTCTTTATTTTCAAAGAACAAGTTCACCCTCCTCTATGTGACGGGGCCTCACATTCTTATTAAAGACGCTAGCCATTTTTAGTTGATATTTTTTTAGATTATCCATGGCTTTCATGTGCCTTTCATCGAGAAAGTTAAACTTGTCATGTCTGACTTTCACCCACTCTCCTTCAGGTAGATGACTATCAAGAGGCACCCTTGGGATGTTACCAGGATTTCCATGGGTAGAATCAACTCACCCCATATACCAAAGAGAAAGGGGTTGCCCCTGTCAAGGATCGTATAAAAGTTCAGTATGCCCATAAGGAAAGGGGTAACTTATTAGCCCAATTCTTTTATCTTTTCATCATTTTCTATAGGATGACTTTGATGATTTTTTTGGCTGCTTTCACTGCCCCATTGGTCTGTGACTTATAAGTGATAGACCGATGCCTTTTGATACCAAATTTAGTGTAGATTTTGTCGATCTTGCCCTAGAAATGGGATATCTGATCTGATATCAACTCTTGAGGTACTCCATATCGGGAAATAATATTTTCTTGGATGAATTTGGCTACCTTAGGAGATGTGAGGACTGCATGTGATTGAGCTTCTACCCACTTGGTGAAATAATCAATGGCTACCAAGATGGACTCATGACCATTAGATGCCTTGGGGTTAATTTTTCCAATGATATCAATGCCCCAAGTGGAGAATGGCTAAAGTGAACTGAGCGAATGCAACTCGATTGGCGGGATATGTATGATGTTAGAAAATATCTAACACTTGTGGCATTTCTTGATAAAGTCCACACAATCTGCTTCTATTGTGTTTCAATAATGTCCCAGCTTGAGGATCTTCTTGGATAACATCTTGGCATTTATGTGGGGTCCACAAAGACCTTGATGAATTTCCTCCATGATGGTTATAGCTTGCTCCTCATCCACACACAACAGCTGTATTCCGTCATAGGACCTCTTCGATAACAGATCCTCTTGAAGAATAAACTGGGTGGTATATCTTCTCAGAAACTTCTTTTCTTTGTCAGTTGCTTCAACTGGTTACTTCCTTTTTCTAATGAAATCCACTTTGTGAGCAAACCAAGACCGACCATCCACAGTGAGAGAGTTCACTGAATTCTAATAAATGGGTTTGCTTCTTTGTTCTACCAAGAACTGTCAAACTCTAGCCATAGGGTTGCATTCTACCATGGAAGCCAAGGTTGCAAGGGCATCAACAAACCTATTGTTATCCCTCTCGAAGTATTCGAACGAGATCTTCTGAAGGTGTCCAACCACCTCTTCCAGATGTTCTTGATATGGCTTCAACTTTTTATCTCTAGCCTTCCGCTTTCCCTGTGTTTCGCAGATGACGATGGATGAATCACTGTAAACCTTGATCCTTTTCACTCCAATAGTCAAGGCAGTTTTGAGCCCCAAAGCACAAGCTTCATATTCAACAATATTGTTGGTACAGGGAAAATCGAGGTGAAATGATGAAGGCAAATAAAGACCATTAAGAGTGACAAGCAATATTCCCAGACCACATCCCTTCTGATTGGCTCCGCCATCAAAGAATAACTGCCATTCATTAACTGTCTTCTTCCTCTATTACAGTGATTCCTTCATCGAGAAAGGTATCATCCAAGGATCTTCCATCATCTGTGGGGTGGGCAGCTAAATGATTGGCTATGGCCTACCCTTTGATAGATTTCTGAGTCACATAAGTAATGTCAAACTCTGATAGTAAAAGCAACCAACGGGCCAACCTTTCAATTAGGGCTGGTTTCTCGAAGAGGTACTTGATGGGATTCATCCTTGAGATCAAGTGCACCGAAAAAAAACCATATAAAGTTGTAACCTTTTCGTTACCCAAATCAATATGGCATAAGTTCTTTCCAAAGATATGTACCGTGTCTCATACTCCAGGAACTTATTGCTGAGGTAATATATGGCATGCTCTGCCCCCTTTTTTGTCTCCTTTTGTGCCAGGAATGAGCCCATGAAATATTCTCCCATGGACAGATACAACAGAAGTTGTTCTCCTTCCACCAACGGTGTCAATACTAGTGGGTTCATGAGGTATCTTTTGGTTTTGTCAAAAGCTAGTAGGCATTGGACATTCTATTCAGTGGGCTGTTCATTCTTAAGCACTTTGAAAATTGGTTCACATATTGTAGTCAACTGAGCTACGAATCTCCTAATATACTGGATGTGACCCAAAAATCTTCGTATTTGCTTCTCAGTCTGAGGTATGGGCATTTCTTGAATTTCCTTGATCTTGATAAGGTCAACTTCAATGCCTCTTTCACTCACCAAAAAACCTAACAACTTCCCTATTGTTGCCCCGAATACACACTTCTGTGGATTCAACTTTAGTTGGTACTTTTTGATCCTTTTAAAGAAACGCCTTAGTGTGGGAATATGCCATTGTCAGTCTTTTGACTTCACTATCATGTCATCCATATAGATTTCCACATCTTTGTTCATCATGTCATGCAATATGGCCGTAGCTACTCTCTGATAAGTTGCCCAGCATTCTTTAGTCCAAAAGGCATCACCTTGTAACAATAGGTTCCCCATGGAGTGGTGAAGGCTGTCTTCTCATGATCCTCTGGGTGCATGCTTATTTGGTTGTATCCCGAGAATCCATCAATAAATGATAACAAAGCATGCCCCACTGTATTATCCACCAATACATCAATGTGAGGAAATGGGAATTCATCTTTAGGGCTCACTTTGTTAAGATCTCAGCATTCCATGCACATTCGTACCTTGCCATCTTTCTTCGGTATTGGTACAATGTTGGCCAACCATTAGAAGTACTTCACCACTTGTAGAAACTTTGCATTTCACTGCTTCACAACTTCTTCTCTGATATTCTCACTCCATTTTGGCCGTATTCTTCGGAGCTTTTACTTTACTGATTTTACCCCAGGGTAGGTCGGCAATTGATTCTGCATGATGTTGGGGCCGAAACCGAGTATATCTTCATAATACCAAGCAAAGACCTTGGTGAATTCCTTCAGAAGACTAATCATCTGTTCTACTTCTTTGTCATCAAGGGTAGTGCTAATTTTTTCCTTTTGAAGGCATTGGTCGGTTCCTAGATTAATAACCCGAGTATCCTCACAGATGGGTTGGGATTTCTTTGGTTTGCATTGTTTTATTGATTCTTGATATTTATTAAGATCATCATCAAAAAAAGGAGGCAAGTCATACTCGGAAAAATTTCATTCATGAAAGGAGTGACTGACTCGACTTACAAGGACTCTAGACTCTCCTCCAGAGGGGAGACCAATACGAAATCATAAACAATAGACTCGACTATAGACTTGATAATTGGATTGATGCTTTTGCCAAGGTATTCAGGCTATTTGACTCAATAGCATGAGCAAACTTGAAATTTTCTCCAATGCTTGTCTAGTTCAGGAGCGGTTTAGTGGCTTGATGGACGAGGAGGTGTGACAAAGGGCCTTCTTCTCCTTCTGAGAAGGTGGTTGCTATTTCTTCAACAGTGCAGTGGTTCTTCTAAATAGGTGTCTGCTTCTTCACAAATACCAGCTGGTCAATCTCATGCTCTCAGAAGCTGAACTTTCAGAGGGATGAAGATTGGTGGAGACTACTCAATCCTTTTTCTACAAAGTCTATCCTTTCAAGCCTGATGAGGGATGCCATCCCGATGCCTCGATCACATCTTTGACCACCTTTATGGACCTTCCTATTGCAATTGATTCGAGCACAGTACATGCAATATATCATTCTTTATGCTCTTCTTTGCTTTGTATATGCACTTCTTCCTCTGAAAGGACGAGGCTTGAGCTCATGTAGCTCTTGGTTCTTATAGGAGGAAGCAAATTTAGCTTTTCAAATCAACAAGAAGCGGCAGATTCCAGGTGAGCCTTATCTTCTTTTCCCATTCTCTTTTCAAGAAGACTCTAGGACTTCGTGCCTCTTTTGATTGGATCAATGTTGTAGGGTCACCAGAGGAAGACCCAATCTCAATTAGTGCAATTTCTGCTATCCCGGTGATGCAACTGTCTTAATCACATTCATTGACTAGAATTTTCTTTTGTTCCACTTCATGAGTCACCCAGTCGAACTCGTCTTAGAAAAATACTTCAAATCCTAGTTGCATCCTTGTAGTGGTTTCATCAAACCATGGCTCCACATTTCCACCGAAAGGGAAATCCTCTCTTTTTACAAAATACCCATTGACAGTAGGGTAGTAAGAGATGGAGATCTTCCTAGTCATTCTCAGCACTTTTTACCCTTTGGTGGTTGGAGGAGTGTACCTGAGACCATTCTTTCCTTTGTTCCCTGCCAAACTAGGCTGCTTTGGAACTCCTTGATGACATTTCCCTAGCCCCATGCCAAGAAATATTGCATATTCTTCATCATCTGATTCATTGGCAGACTCCAAATGGCTTCATAGTTAGTTGGGATTTCCTCCCTTGGGACTTCACTGGCAATAGTTGCACAAGTTACATCTAACTCAAAACCACTTAGTTTAACCTCCAGGTCTTGTTCTTCCCCATTTTCTATATTGGCTAAGGTATTAACTACTTCGGGGTCTTCGGCTATTGTAATCACCTTTCCTTCATAAATGAACTTCATTTTCAAATGGAGACCAGAGGATACCACCTTTGCATGATGCAACTAAAGCCTTCCCAAAAGCATGTTGAAAGATGCCGGTATATCAATGACTTGGAAATCAATATCAAATAACACCAGACCCATCTTTATGGTAAGGGTGATGATGCCAAGGATTTTTCTCTTGGTGTTGTCATATGCCCGTATGGTTTGCACAAAGACCTTGATGAATTTGTTCCATGATAGTTGTAGCTTGTTCCTCATCTACACACAACAACTATATTTCGTCATAGAACCATTTGTATAATAGATCCTCTTGGAGAATAAACTGGGTGGCATAACTTCTCAGAAAGTTCTTCTCTCTGTCAGTTGCTTCAACTAGATACTTCCTTTCCCTGATGAAATCCACTATATGAGCAAACCAAGACTGACCATCCACAGTGAGAGAGTTCACTAAATTCTAACAAATGGGCTTGCTTCTTTGTTCTAGAAAAAATGGTCGGACTCTAGCCATAGGGTTGCACTCTACCATAGAAGCCAAGGTTACAAGGGCATCAGCAAACCTGTTATTATCTCTCTGGAAGTATTCGAATGAAATCTTCTCAAAGTGTTCAATTACCTCTTCCAAATGCTCTTAATATGGCTTTAGCTTCTCATCTCTAGTTTTCCACTTTCCTTGGGTCTGACAGATGACAATGGATGAATCACCATAAACCCTGATCCTTTTCACCCCAATGGTTAAAGTAGTTTCAAGCCCTAAAGCACAAGCTTCATACTCAACAATGTTGTTGGTACAGGGAAGTTGAGGCGGAATGACGAAGGTAAATAAAGACCGTCAGGAGTGACAAGCAATATTCCTACATCACATCCCTTCTGATTGGCTACTCCATCAAAGAATAATTGCCATTCATTAACTGTATCTTCTTCCTCTACCACTGCGATTCCTTCATTGGGAAAGGCATCATCCAAGGAACTTTCATCTTCCATGGGGTGAGTAGCCAAATGATCAGCTATGACCTGGCCCTTGATAGATTTCTGAGTAACATAGTTGATGTTAAACTTTGATAGCAATAGTAACCAATGGGCCATCCTTCCTGTTAAGGCCGGTTTTTCGAAGAGATATTTGATGGGATTCATCTTTGAGATCAAATGCACTGGATAGAAAACCATGTAGTGTCGTAACCTTTTAGTTGCCCAAATCAACGCAGCATAAGTTCTTTCCAAAGATGTACCGGGTCTCATATTCTAGAAACTTCTTGTTAAGGTAATATATGGTGTGCTCTGCCCCCTTTTTCGTTTTCTTCTGTGCTAACAAAGAGCCCATGGAATATTCTCCTACGGACAGGTACAACAGAAGTGGTTCTCCTTCCACTGTCAGTGTCAATACTCGTGGGTTCATAAGGTACTCCTTGATCTTGTCAAAGGCTTATTACCATTGGTCATTCCATTCCGTGGGTTGATCCTTCTTTAGTAGCTTGAAAATTGGTTCACAGATTGTAGTTAACTGAGCTATGAATCTGATAATATATTGGATGTGACCCAGAAATCCTTATATTTGCTTCTCAGTCTGAGGCATGGGAATTTCTTGAATTGCCTTGATCTTGATAGGGTCGACTTTAATGCCTCTTTCACTCACAAAGAAGCCTAACAACTTTCTCACCATTACCCCAAATACACACTTCTGAGGGTTCAACTTCAGCTGATACTTCTTGATTCTTGCAAAGAATCACCTTAATGGGGAAACGTACCCCTTCTAATCTTTAAACTTTAGTCTCATGTCATCCAGATAGACCTCCACATCTTTGTTCATCATGTCATGCAATATGGCCGTGGCTGCTCTTTGATAGGTTACCCCAGCGTTCTTTAGTCCAAAAGGCATCATCTTGTAACAATAGGTCCCCCATGGAGTGATGAAGGCTGTTTTCTCACTATCCTCTGGGTGCATGCTTAATTGGTTTTATCCCGAGAATCCATCCATGAATGATAATAAAGCATCCCTGCCATATTATCTACCAATACATTAATGTGAGGCAATGGGAAGTCATCTTTAGGGCTTACTTTGTTAAGATCTATGCAGTCTATGCACATTTGTACCTTTCCATCTTTCTTCGGTACTGGTACAATATTGGCCAACCATTGGGAGTACTTCACCATGTGTAAGAAACCCACATTCCATTGCCTCACAACTTCTTCTCTAATCTTCTCTCTCCATTCTGGCTACATTCTTCGGAGCTTCTGTTTTATCAGCTTTATCCAAGGGAAGTTGGCAATCGATGCTGTGTAATGTTGGGTTTGATACCAAGCATATCCTCGTAAGACCAAGCAAAGACCTTGGTGAATTCCTTCAGAAGATTACTCATCCGTTCTGCTTCTTTGTCAACAAGGGTAGTGCCAATTTTTACCTCTCGAAGGCATTGGTCAGTTCCTAGATTAATAACCTGAGTATCCTCATGGATGGGTTGAGCTTTCTTTGGTTTGTATTGCTTTATTAATTTTTTATATTTATTAAGATCATTATCAAAAAAAGGAGGCAAGTCATACTCAGAATCATAAATTTTATTACTGTAAGAAGGAATAACAGATTCGTCATACAAGGACTCCAGACTCTTCTCAAAAGGGGAGGTTGACACAGAATCATAAACAACAGATTCGACTACAGATTCGATAACTGGCTTGATGCTTTCAACATGGGTAATCAGGCTAGTTAACTCAATAGTATGAGCAAACTTGAAGTTTTCTCCAATGCTTGTCCAGTTCAGAAATGGTTTAGTGGCTTGATGGATGAGGAGGTGTGGCAAAGGGCCTTCTTTGCCTTCTGAGAAAGTTGCTACTATTTTTAGTGGTGCAATGGTTCCTCTAGACAGGTGCCTACTTCTTCATGAATACCAACTGATTAATCTCGTGCTCTCGAAAGCCAAACTTTCTGAGGGGTGAAGATCGATGGAGACTGCTCAATCATTTTTCTATGAAGTCTATCTTTTCGAATATGTTGAGGGATACCATCCCAGTACCTCGGTCACATCTTTGACCACCTTCATGAGCCTTCCCATTGCAATTGGTTCGGGCACAGTGCATACAAACCATCATCCTCTGTGCTCTCTTCTATTTTTCATACACACTTCTTCCTCTGAAAGGATGGGGCTTGAGCTCATGCAACTTTTGGGCTCTTGGCTCTTGTAGGAGAGAGCAAATGAAACCTTTCAAATCAATGGGAAGCGGCAGACTCCAAGTGTGCCTTATCTTCTTCTCCCATTCTCTCATCATGAGAACTCGAGGACTAGGTGCCTCCTTTGATTGGATCAATGTTATAAGATCATCAAAGGAAGACCCAGTCTCAATCAGTGCAATTTCTGCTATCCCAGTGATGCAGCTGCCATGGTCACCTTCTTTGACTAGCATTTTCTGTTGTTCTACTTCATGAGTCACCCAATCAATCTTGTCTCAGTAGAAAATTTCAAGTCCTGGTTGCATCTTGGCGGTGGTTTCATCAAACCACGGATCCACATTCCCACAAAAGGGGAAATCCTCTCCTTTTTTCACAAATTATCCATTGAGAGTAGGGTAGTAAGTGACAGAGATCTTCCTAGTCATCCTCAACACTTTCTGCCCTTTGACAGTTGGAGGAGTGTATCCGAGACCATTCTTTCCTTTGTTCACCGCCAAACTAGGCTACTTTGGAACTCCTTGGTGATATTTTCCCAATCCCATGCCAGGAAAATACTGTATGTTCTGCATCATTTGATTCATCGGTGGACTCCAGATGGCTTCATAGTTAGCCAGGATTTTCTTCTTTGGAGCTTCTTTAACAATGGCTGTGCAAGTGGTGTCTATTTTAAAACCACTCAGTTGCACCTCTTGGTCTTGTTCTTCCCCATTTTCAATGTTGGCTAGAGTGCTAACCACTTCAGGATCTTCGACTGCTAACCACTTCAAGATCTTCAGCCACTAAGACCACCTTCCCTTCATGAATGAATTTCATTTTTTGATGGAGACTAGAGGACATCGCCTTCGCAGGATGCAACCAAGGCCTTCCCAAGAGCATGTTAAAAGCTACCGGTATATCAATGACTTGGAAATCAATATCAAACTTCACCGGGCCAATTTTAATAGCAAGGGTAATGATGCCAAGGATCTTCCTCTAGGTATTATCGTATGCCCTTATGGTTTGGGTGGTTGGTCTCATTTCTGCCAAGTTGACACCAATACTCTTTGCTGATCTCAATGGTAGCACATTCAAAGTGGACCCATTGTCAATAAGAACCTGGGGAACCACTTTGTCAAGGCATTCAACTATAATGTGGAGAGCCCTTGGGTTTCCTTAGGAAGCTCAAAATCCAAGAACATCAAGGACTGCACTACATATGTTGCACCTACTATATGTGTGAGGTGCGTCAGATTTATCTCGATTGGCACTTACACATTAATGAGAGACCTCAGGACTGCTTCACGATGCGAAGGGGATGCCATCAACAATCCCCAAATGGAGATGTTTACTTGGGACTTCTTGAGTTGAGCTAAGACTGGGTTCTTTGGCTCTTTCTTTACGCTACTAGTTCTAGCCTCATTTGCTCTTGGCTGCTCTACTACTAGAGCCTTACCCTTGTAGTCTTTTCCACTTCTAGTTTCCATCACGTCGATTGGTTTTTTCATAATAATTTTGGTGGAATAACTATCTTCACCATCACTGTTGGTTAGGGTTATTATCCCTACCATAGAATCATCTTCTTCTGATTCTCCTTCCCTACTTGGGGTGGGAAGTCGAGGACCTCCACAAATATCCACCACCCTGGCTTGTAGCTTCTTGACTGCATTGGAAAGCTATTGGAATGCAATGTCTACCGCCTTTGTGATTGTGTCATCTGGTCCTATTTCCTCCAGATCAACCAATTGCTCCCGGTAGTAAAGATCGCTGATGGTTACTTCCCTCAACATTTTGTCAATTTCTTCTACCCTTTCTTGTATTCTTAATGTGTTGAAATACACTTCATACAATTTTTCTTCCAACTCAAATTTGGAGCACTGTTCGTCATATAAACTTGTGTCAGCTCTCTAGATTCCCCCTCATTCTCTGAATCTGATGTAGAATCATCTTCCTCTATGTATAGGGAAGGGTAAATGCCACTTGTTGGATCAACTATTAGGTCATCATTGCCAATGGCGTAGACTGCGAAATATATCAGATGTTCTAGTGAGTAATATTCTGACTCATCATCATAATCATTGTACCAAGGCCCTTGGTAGTCATCCTAATCTGGATACCCATCATCCTCTCAAGAATCAGAGTCATCTCCATCCTTTTTGTTTGAGATTTAAAATGTAACCGCAAGCGTACGATCAGTGTAGCTACCGGTCGAACACAGGGATTGCACTCCCCTTTGATTCTTTATTTCTTTTAATAATGCGAAAGTCTCTGGCATACAAATGCTCATAGTATTTAGAGCCTACAGACTGAAAGATTTCCATAGGGTTAGTCCTATCATTACTGGCTTAAAGTTGGACTAGTTCTGACTCATCATCCTCAGTGTCAGTTCCTATGTGGATTAAGAAAGTGTATTCTTTGATCTACTCCCCTATGGCCAATGTGGTTACTGCTCTGAGAAGATCTATTGTAATCTCTTGAATTACCTCTAGATTGTCTTTTGAAGTAACAATAGGCTGAATTAGAGAAGTGGGATCACTCTCCTGGTCTTCCCCTAATTCATTTACTAACTCTGTTGATGAAGTCATCTTTGGGGAATCTGGTAGTGCAAGCATATCCTTCCAATTGTACCCATCCCATCCTTCTTTTGGGTTATACACTGAACCTTGAGAATGGGATTAGTATAAAGGTGATGAGGGATACAAAGTTGGATGGTAAGAAGATGATGTAAAGTGAGAGGTAGAATATAAAGATTGGGGGTGATAGGATGAAGAGGTTCCTCCACTTTGATGGTGGGGGAAAGGTTAATGATATGGTGGAGGTTGATAATATAGCGGAGGTTGATAATGTAGCCAAGGCTGGTAATGCGGTGCAGTGGATTCTTCTGATGACGAGGGATGGATGGGGGGCACCCAATCTTTTGACTCTTCCTCTGATGATTCTCTTCTTCTTGGGGTTCTTATGATTCTAGTCCTTTGACTCATGAATTTTCTATAAGCATGGAAATTCATATGATTCTTCTAAGCTCTAGGTACAATGAGTTGAGTGGGGTCACTCTCTGTAGTTTCTTCGATCCAGATTGTTCACCTGATCAGGGAGTGGGTTGGTATTGACATTGGGAGGCTGCTTGATCTTGACCTCAATGGTTTCATTGTCTACCAAGTTCTGAATTGCATGCTGTAAACCCAAACATCTTTTAGTATTGTGCCCCTTCTTAGTGTGGTAGGCACAATTCTCATGATTCCTATACCAAGCTGGAGGAGGGTTGTTGACCACTCTTGGAGCCACTGTCCCTAGCAATATTTGCTTCTTTAACTTCTCATATGCGACTGTTATGGGCATTCCCAAATCATAAAACTACCTTCTTGGGCGAGGAGTCTATTGGGCAGGTGCATCTGCTTGTATTATGAAGGATTGTGAAGAGGTGGCTGGTGAGACTGATAGCTGAAATGCACTCACCATATTAGTTTTTGGACTCTTTCCCCGTTTGAGTCTGGTGCTCTTGCTTGCATCTTTGGAGGATCCTTGATATTGGGCCTCTCTCACAATTATATTCTCCACCCGTGTACTGGTGGCTATCAAGGCATCAAAAGTTTGCAAATGCTGATAGAAAAAGAACATCATAATAGGGCTTTGACAAGTTCTCTATTAACATCTCTACCTACTCTGCTTCTAAAGGCCTATTTACCATCTTGGTGGCCTTATCTTTGAATCTCATCAAGAAGGCGGTGAATCCTTCTTTAGGCTACTGCCTCAACGTCTCAAGCTCCTAACATTTCACATCCACCTCAGTATTGTGGGAGTATTATTTTGTGAAGGCCTTCACCACCATCGCCCCAATTCTATGTTTGTGATGACTCCAACTGTGTGAGCTATCTCAATGCTGGTCCTGATAGGGTTAACATGAAGGCTTACCCCATCTGGTTATTTGCAAGTTGCCACACCGTGGCAATACTGAGGAAGACCTTGAGATGAGCCTTAGGGTCTCCTGACCCATCAAATCTATTAGTCTGCTACTTGAATTTTTCTAGAATTCTCGCTCCAGAGAAGAAACTCATTTCCTTAGAATCCACTGCTTGGCCTTCTGAGCCTTTTCCTACCGAATCATGCTCTCCAACTTCTCTAACTGCTCTCTGAGCTTCCTTAATTGCTCCGTCTATAGAGGCTCAACACAGATGTGTGCTACGAATTCCTCTTCTTTTTCTTTGATCACTACCCTAGAAGGAGGGACCCTGGAATAGGCCCCTCGTTGACCATTGGGATGGGTAGGTGAAGATCCTCTTTGATCGGTTGGTCGGACATGCTCTAGTTACCCTGAGTTGACTCAGGAAGAATTCCCACGATGATCTGTAGCCCCATGCTGGTCTACATCTCCTGCAGCCGGTGCTAGCTCATTCCTAGGATCAGCTCTGGGAGGGTTCTGAAGTGTATGCAGTATCTGAGCTATCCCTCTTTTGACTTCAGCCATTTCTGTCTGCAAGGTCTCCACGGAATGGACCTAGGCCTGTTCGGGTGTTTCCATGTTGGGTAGATCTATGCTTACTGGGCTATAATCACCTGGTAGTAGACAATCTTGAAGAGATGATGGAGGTGATTTTGGATTTAGGCGAGTCAACTGATTACCATGATGCATCCAATGGGACTGCTGTGAATACTTGAGGTTTGGAATTGTGCCTAAACCAAAAGTGGTTTATTTTATGATTCTTGAATTCCCAACCCCTTATTCATACATTCACTAAATTAACAAACGTTAATTCGTCCAAGGTCAGTCCGCTAAATGGTACGGGTGGATAGGGTTTGATGCCCTTGGTCCACCCAATACCATAAGCGGGAAGTTCATACAAATGGCTTGTTGAGAATATTCCCATAAGACATTCCTTGTAATAAAGTCAAGCTTTCCTTACTCTTTTCCCAATAGGTGTCCTTCCTCCTGATTTTCTAGGGACTTCTCAAGACTTGACGTGACTCTGACGGGATTGCCCTTGAGTCACTTATTTGGACTTTTTCCTTAAGGAGAAGGGACACCTTTTATCCGGAACCCACTTTAGGAAAGCAATTCTTTACGATGGGAATATAGTGTAGGAACATTCCTTTTCAAGACCGCAAACAAGTTCTACTATTGGCTTGTGGTGCTCCTAGCTTCTTCATCTATTTTCTACATGATGCAAGCACGCAGTGGATGCAATAGGACCGACAAGGCTTCCTTGACAGGATCTATATACGTAAGGTACATGATCCATTTAATATATCCATAGGTACGAGATCAAGGGGGTAACTTCCATGCCCATTACTTGTGACTAAACATGAGGTTAAGAAATTAGCCACGGGGTGGTGGAACCATGGTGAGGATATCCGTATTTATGCCATGACCCTCGGGGAGGTCCGTGCACTTTACGGCATTTTGAGATCGAATGATGGTTACCCTACATTACACTTTTGCACACAATCACAATCTATTAGTCTGCTACTTGAATTTTTCTAGAATTCTCGCTCCAGAGAAGAAACTCATTTCCTCAGAGTCCACTACTTGGCCTTTTGAGCCTTTTCCTACCGAATCATGCTCTCCAACTTCTCTAACTGCTCTCTGAGCTTCCTTAATTGCTCCGTCTATAGAGGCTCAACGTAGATGTGTGCTACGAATTCCTCTTCTTTTTCTTTGATCACTACCCTAGAAGGAGGGACCCTGGAATAGGCCCCTCGTTGACCATTGGGATGGGTAGGTGAAGATCCTCTCTGATCGGTTGGTCGGACATACTCTGGTTACCCTGAGTTGACTCAGGAAGAATTCCCACGATGACCTGTAGCCCCATGCTGGTCTACATCTCCTGCAGCCGGTGCTAGCTCATTCCTAGGATCAACTCTGGGAGGGTTCTGAAGTGTATGCAGTATCTGAGCTATCCCTCTTTTGACTTCAGCCATTTCTGTCTGCAAGGTCTCCATGGAATGGACCTAGGCCTGTTCGGGTGTTTCCATGTTGGGTAGATCTATGCTTACTGGGCTATAATCACCTGGTAGTAGACAATCTTNATCACAATCTATTAGTCTGCTACTTGAATTTTTCTAGAATTCTCGCTCCAGAGAAGAAACTCATTTCCTCAGAATCCACTACTTGGCCTTTTGAGCCTTTTCCTACCAAATCATGATCTCCAACTTCTCTAACTGCTCTCTGAGCTTCCTCAATTGCTCCGTCTCTAGAGGCTCAAAGCAGATGTGTGCTACAAATTTTTCTTCTTTTTCTTTGATTACTACCCTAGGAGGAGGGACCCTGGAATAGGCCCCTCATTGACCATTGGATAGGTAGGTGAAGATCCTCTCTGATCGGTTGGTCGGACATGCTCTGGTTACCCTGAGTTGACTCAGGAAGAATTCCCACGATGACCTGTAGCCCCATTCTGGTCTACATCTCCTGTAGCCGGTGCTAGCTCATTCCTGGGATCAGCTCTGGGAGGGTTCTGAAGTGTATGCAGTATCTGAGCTATCCCTCTTTTGACTTCAGCCATTTCTTTCTGCAAGGTCTCCACGGAATGGACCTAGGCCTGTTCGGGTGTTTCCATGTTGGCTAGATCTATGCTTATTGGGCTGTAATCACCTGGTAGTAGACAATCTCGAAGAGATGACAGAGGTGATTTTGGATTTAGGCGAGTCAACTGATTACCCTGATGCATCCAAAGGGACCACTGTAAATACTTGAGGTTTGGAATTGTGCCTAAACCAAAAGTGGTTTATTTTATGATTCTTGAATTCCCAACCCCTTGTTCATACATTCACTAAATTTACAAACGTTAGATCGTCCAAGGTCAGTCCGTTAAATGGTACGGGTGGATAGGGTTTGATGCCCTTGGTCGACCCAATACCATAAGCAGGAAGTTCATACAAATGGCTTGTTGAGAATATTCCCATAAGACATTCCTTGTAATAAAGTCAAGATTTCCTTACTCTTTTCCCAATAGGTGTCCTTCCTCCTGATTTTCTAGGGACTTCTCAGGACTTGACGTGACTCTGACGGGATTGCCCTTGAGTCACTTATTTGGACTTTTTCCTTAAGGAGAAGGGACACCTTTTATCCGAAACCCACTTTAGGAAAGCAATTTTTTGCGATGGGAATATAGTGTAGGAACATTCCTTTTCAAGACCTCAAACAAGTTCTACCATTAGCTTGTGGTGCTCCTAGCTTCTTCATCTATTTTCTACATGATGCAAGCACGCAGTGGATGCAATAGGACCGACAAGGCTTCATTGACAGGATCTATATACGTAACGTACATGATCCATTTAATATATTCATAGGTACAAGATCAAGGGGGTGACTTCCATGCCCATTACTTGTGACTACACATGAGGTTAAGAAATTGGCCATGGGGTGGTGGAACCACGATGAGGATATCCGTATTTATGCCATGACCCTTGGGGAGGTCCGTGCACTTTACGGAATTTTGAGATCAAATGATGGTTACCCTACATTACACTTTTGCACACAATCATAATCTATTAGTCTGCTACTTGAATTTTTCTAGAATTCTCGCTCCAGAGAAGAAACTCATTTCCTCAGAATCCACTGCTTGGCCTTGTGAGCCTTTTCCTACCGAATCATGCTCTCCAACTTCTCTGACTGCTCTCTGAGCTTCCTTAATTGCTCCGTCTCTAGAGGCTCAAAGCAGATGTGTGCTACAAATTCCTCTTCTTTTTCTTTGATCACTACCCTAGGAGGAGGGACCCTGGAATAGGCCCCTCATTGACCATTGGATGGGTAGGTGAAGATCCTCTCTGATCGGTTGGTCGGACATGCTCTGGTTACCCTGAGTTGACTTAGGAAGAATTCCCACGATGACCTGTAGCCCCATTCTGGTCTACATCTCCTGCAGCCAGTGCTAGCTCATTCCTGGGATCAGCTCTGGGAGGGTTCTGAAGTGTATGCAGTATCTGAGCTATCCCTCTTTTGACTTCAGCCATTTCTGTCTGCAAGGTCTCCACGGAATGGACCTAGGCCTGTTCGGGTTGGCTAGATCTATGCTTACTGGGCTGTAATCACCTGGTAGTAGACAATCTCGAAGAGATGACAGAGGTGATTTTGGATTTAGGCGAGTCAACTGATTACCCTGATGCATCCAAAGGGACCACTGTAAATACTTGAGGTTTGGAATTGTGCCTAAACCAAAAGTGGTTTATTTTATGATTCTTGAATTCCCAACCCCTTGTTCATACATTCACTAAATTAACAAACGTTAATTCGTCCAAGGTCAGTCCGTTAAATGGTACGGGTGGATAGGGTTTGATGCCCTTGGTCGACCCAATACCATAAGCAGGAAGTTCATACAAATGGCTTGTTGAGAATATTCCCATAAGAAATTCCTTGTAATAAAGTCAAGCTTTCCTTACTCTTTTCCTAATAGGTGTCCTTCCTCCTGATTTTCTAGGGACTTCTCAGGTCTTGACGTGACTCTAAGGGGATTGCCCTTGAGTCACTTATTTGGACTTTTTCCTTAAGGAGAAGGGACACCTTTTATCCGGAACCCACTTTAGGAAAGCAATTCTTTACGATGGGAATATAGTGTAGGAACATTCCTTTTCAAGACCGCAGACAAGTTCTACCATTAGCTTGTGGTGCTCCTAGCTTCTTCATCTATTTTCTACATGATGCAAGCACGCAGTGGATGCAATAGGACTGACAAGGCTTCCTTGACAGGATCTATATACGTAAGGTATATGATCCATTTAATATATCCATAAGTACAAGATCAAGGGGGTGACTTCCATGCCCATTACTTGTGACTATACATGAGGTTAAGAAATTGGCCATGGGGTGGTGGAACCACGATGAGGATATCCGTATTTATGCCATGACGCTTGGGGAGGTCCGTGCACTTTACGGAATTTTGAGATCAAATGATTGTTACCCTACATTACACTTTTGCACACAATCACAATCTATTAGTCTGCTACTTGAATTTTTCTAGAATTCTCGCTCCAGAGAAGAAACTCATTTCCTCAGAATCCACTGCTTGGCCTTTTGAGCCTTTTCCTACCGAATCATGCTCTCCAACTTCTCTAACTACTCTCTGAGCTTCCTTAATTGCTCCGTCTCTAGAGGCTCAAAGCAGATGTGTGCTACAAATTCCTCTTCTTTTTCTTTGATCACTACCCTAGGAGGTGGGACCCTGGAATAGGCCCCTCATTGACCATTGGGATGGGTAGGTGAAGATCCTCTCTGATCGGTTGGTCGGACATGCTCTGGTTACCCTGAGTTGACTCAGGAAGAATTCCCACGATGACCTGTAGCCCCATTCTGGTCTACATCTCTTGTAGCCGGTGCTAGCTCATTCCTGGGATCAGCTCTGGGAGGGT
Source organism: Macadamia integrifolia (assembly GCF_013358625.1). Classification (NCBI taxonomy): domain Eukaryota; kingdom Viridiplantae; phylum Streptophyta; class Magnoliopsida; order Proteales; family Proteaceae; genus Macadamia; species Macadamia integrifolia. The sequence goes on along the minus strand of NC_056561.1, from coordinate 19,330,791 downwards.
TCTGAAGTGTATGCAGTATCTGAGCTATCCCTCTTTTGACTTCAGCCATTTCTGTCTGCAAGGTCTCCACGGAATGGACCTAGGCCTGTTCGGGTGTTTCCATGTTGGCTAGATCTATGCTTATTGGGCTGTAATCACCTGGTAGTAGACAATCTCGAAGAGATGACAGAGGTGATTTTGGATTTAGGCGAGTCAACTGATTACCCTGATGCATCCAAAGGGACCACTGTAAATACTTGAGGTTTGGAATTGTGCCTAAACCAAAAGTGGTTTATTTTATGATTCTTGAATTCTCAACCCCTTGTTCATACATTCACTAAATTAACAAACGTTAATTCGTCCAAGGTCAGTCAGTTAAATGGTACGGGTGGATAGGGTTTGATGCCCTTGGTCGACCCAATACCATAAGCAGGAGGTTCATACAAATGGCTTGTTGAGAATATTCCCATAAGACATTCCTTGTAATAAAGTCAAGATTTCCTTACTCTTTTCCCAATAGGTGTCCTTCCTCCTGATTTTCTAGGGACTTCTCAGGACTTGACGTGACTCTGACGGGATTGCCCTTGAGTCACTTATTTGGACTTTTTCCTTAAGGAGAAGGGACACCTTTTATCCGAAACCCACTTTAGGAAAGAAATTTTTTACGATGGAAATATAGTGGAGGAACATTCCTTTTCAAGACCGCAAACAAGTTCTACCATTAGCTTGTGGTGCTCCTAGCTTCTTCATCTATTTTCTACATGATGCAAGCACGCAGTGGATGCAATAGGACCGACAAGGCTTCCTTGATAGGATCTATATACGTAAGGTACATGATCCATTTAATATATCCATAGGTACAAGATCAAGGGGGTGACTTCCATGCCCATTACTTGTGACTACACATGAGGTTAAGAAATTGGCCATGGGGTGGTGGAACCACGATGAGGATATCCGTATTTATGCCATGACCCTTGGGGAGGTCCGTGCACTTTACGGAATTTTGAGATCAAATGATGGTTACCTTACATTACACTTTTTCACACAATCACAATCTATTAGTCTGCTACTTGAATTTTTCTAGAATTCTCGCTCCAGAGAAGAAACTCATTTCCTCAGAATCCACTACTTGGCCTTTTGAGCCTTTTCCTACCAAATCATGATCTCCAACTTCTCTAACTGCTCTCTGAGCTTCCTCAATTGCTCCGTCTCTAGAGGCTCAAAGCAGATGTGTGCTACAAATTTTTCTTCTTTTTCTTTGATTACTACCCTAGGAGGAGGGACCCTGGAATAGGCCCCTCATTGACCATTGGATAGGTAGGTGAAGATCCTCTCTGATCGGTTGGTCGGACATGCTCTGGTTACCCTGAGTTGACTCAGGAAGAATTCCCACGATGACCTGTAGCCCCATTCTGGTCTACATCTCCTGTAGCCGGTGCTAGCTCATTCCTGGGATCAGCTCTGGGAGGGTTCTGAAGTGTATGCAGTATCTGAGCTATCCCTCTTTTGACTTCAGCCATTTCTTTCTGCAAGGTCTCCACGGAATGGACCTAGGCCTGTTCGGGTGTTTCCATGTTGGCTAGATCTATGCTTATTGGGCTGTAATCACCTGGTAGTAGACAATCTCGAAGAGATGACAGAGGTGATTTTGGATTTAGGCGAGTCAACTGATTACCCTGATGCATCCAAAGGGACCACTGTAAATACTTGAGGTTTGGAATTGTGCCTAAACCAAAAGTGGTTTATTTTATGATTCTTGAATTCCCAACCCCTTGTTCATACATTCACTAAATTAACAAACGTTAATTCGTCCAAGGTCAGTCCGTTAAATGGTACGAGTGGATAGGGTTTGATGCCCTTGGTCGACCCAATACCATAAGCAGGAGGTTCTTACAAATGGCTTGTTGAGAATATTCCCATAAGAAATTCCTTGTAATAAAGTCAAGATTTCCTTACTCTTTTCCCAATAGGTGTCCTTCCTCCTGATTTTCTAGGGACTTCTCAGGACTTGACGTGACTCTAAGGGGATTGCCCTTGAGTCACTTATTTGGACTTTTTCCTTAAGGAGAAGGGACACCTTTTATCCGAAACCCACTTTAGGAAAGCAATTTTTTACGATGGAAATATAGTGGAGGAACATTCCTTTTCAAGACCGCAAACAAGTTCTACCATTAGCTTGTGGTGCTCCTAGCTTCTTCATCTATTTTCTACATGATGCAAGCACGCAGTGGATGCAATAGGACCGACAAGGCTTCCTTGACAGGATCTATATACGTAAGGTACATGATCCATTTAATATATCCATAGGTACAAGATCAAGGGGGTGACTTCCATGCCCATTACTTGTGACTACACATGAGGTTAAGAAATTGGCCATGGGGTGGTGGAACCACGATGAGGATATCCGTATTTATGCCATGACCCTTGGGGAGGTCCGTGCACTTTACGAAATTTTGAGATCAAATGATGGTTACCTTACATTACACTTTTTCACACAATCACAATCTTTTAGTCTGCTACTTGAATTTTTCTAGAATTCTCGCTCCAGAGAAGAAACTCATTTCCTCAGAATCCACTACTTGGCCTTTTGAGCCTTTTCCTACCGAATCATGATCTCCAACTTCTCTAACTGCTCTCTGAGCTTCCTCAATTGCTCCGTCTCTAGAGGCTCAAAGCAGATGTGTGCTACAAATTCCTCTTCTTTTTCTTTGATTACTACCCTAGGAGGAGGGACCCTGGAATAGGCCCCTCATTGACCATTGGATGGGTAGGTGAAGATCCTCTCTGATCGGTTGGTCGGACATGCTCTGGTTACCCTGAGTTGACTCAGGAAGAATTCCCACGATGACCTGTAGCCCCATTCTGGTCTACATCTCCTGTAGCCGGTGCTAGCTCATTCCTGGGATCAGCTCTGGGAGGGTTCTGAAGTGTATGCAGTATCTGAGCTATCCCTCTTTTGACTTCAGCCATTTCTGTCTGCAAGGTCTCCACGGAATGGACCTAGGCCTGTTCGGGTGTTTCCATGTTGGCTAGATCTATGCTTACTGGGCTGTAATCACCTGGTAGTAGACAATCTCGAAGAGATGACAGAGGTGATTTTGGATTTAGGCGAGTCAACTGATTACCCTGATGCATCCAAAGGGACCACTGTAAATACTTGAGGTTTGGAATTGTGCCTAAACCAAAAGTGGTTTATTTTATGATTCTTGAATTCCCAACCCCTTGTTCATACATTCACTAAATTAACAAACGTTAATTCGTCCAAGGTCAGTCCGTTAAATGGTACGGGTGGATAGGGTTTGATGCCCTTGGTCGACCCAATACCATAAGCAGGAAGTTCTTACAAATGGCTTGTTGAGAATATTCCCATAAGAAATTCCTTGTAATAAAGTCAAGATTTCCTTACTCTTTTCCCAATAGGTGTCCTTCCTCCTGATTTTCTAGGGACTTCTCAGGACTTGACGTGACTCTAAGGGGATTGCCCTTGAGTCACTTATTTGGACTTTTTCCTTAAGGAGAAGGGACACCTTTTATCCGAAACCCACTTTAGGAAAGCAATTTCTTACGATGGGAATATAGTGTAGGAACATTCCTTTTCAAGGCCGCAAACAAGTTCTACCATTAGCTTGTGGTGCTCCTAGCTTCTTCATCTATTTTCTACATGATGCAAGCACGCAGTGGATGCAATAGGACCGACAGGGCTTCCTTGACAGGATCTATGTACGTAAGGTACATGATCCATTTAATATATCCGTTGGTACGAGATCAAGGGGGTGACTTCCATGCCCGTTACTTGTGACTACATATGAGGTTAAGAAATTGGCCACGGGGTGGTGGAACCACGAGTGATTGTGTGCAAAAGTGTAATGTAGGGTAACCATCATTCGATCTTAGAAAGCCGTAAAGTGCACGGACCTCCCCGAGGGTCATGGCATAAATACTGATATCGTCACCGTTTGATGACGCATTCGATCTCAAAATGCTATAAAGTGCACGGACCTCCCTGAGGGTGCTCGTACAAATACAACATCCTTACCATTTGATGATGCCTTCCACTCTTGTTTAGAAAGCGGGTATCATTTTCTCTTAGACTACTCTCCATGAAATGGACTGACCTCCTCAAGGGTGCGGACATGACAGGCAGTCCCTTGCCAAATGATTTCACTTCGAGCACGATGCATGATGCTGTTAGCGAATACAATTACAAACATGGGGTTAGCCAAACACATTTTCAAACAAATGTGGTGGAAAATATTTTTACATTTAAAGGTAGCATCCAGTAGTGGAAGCTTGACATCTATCCCCAGTGGAGTTGCCATTGTGAGGGTGGAGGCCAGAGATGGATGGGCTATGCATCCCCATCCTCTCTCCCCTCTCTCCCTTCACCTTTATGTGAGGAGGAGGGGTTTGAGTCATTTGTGCTTCGCTTACGGGCCTCGTACCACCATGTCACCGCTTGGAGATACATGGAGGCCTATTTCGTAAGTGTAAAATTTATCATTTGAGATGGGGTTTTGATGATGGTTCAATTCAAGGATCAGGATCATGCAAAAGGAGTTTGGAGTCACCACCTAGGATCATGGGCCTAGGACCTGCGGTTGGGCCCGATTCCTAAGAAAAGGGTCCAAAAATTGGTCTGGTCCAGAGATTTAGGGTAAGTGGGAGTTATAGAGTTGGGAAGGTGTTAAGCACCTAATCTGCTCGGTTCAACTAGTCTTCTTGCTAGATGCTTGAGAACAAATATTTTCCACAATTATTACTATTCCACATGTATGGCTTAGTTATCACACATATATACATTAATTGAATTCAAACTATTATATACACTAAAACAAGGCATATTAGATATCTAGATTATACTTAAATGAGGAGAGACATTATACCTGAATTTGACCCTTGTTTTGGGTTAAGAGAGGTGGGCCCCTAATTGGTACTAGCTTGGATTGTCTTTCATGTTCTCTTGGCTCAGGGGAAGATGGTCTTGACCTACAACTTCCTTCCTTGAGAGATGCTGATTGTGATGGTATCCGGACAGAGTTTTAGCTAAGAATAGTCACTTTTGGATTTGGGTTTGGATGGAGCTTCGGCTAGGGAAGGCTATTTTTGGATTTGGATTCAGACAGAGCTTTGGCTAGGGAAGGCTATTTCTGGATTTAGATTCGGATAGAGCTTCAGGTAGGAAAGGCTATTTTTGGGCTTGGGATGAGGTGGCACTTCAGCAGAGCTTCCACTGGGAATGGCTATGGGAGGGCTAGGCTGAGGTGGCACTTCGACAAAGCTTCTGCTAGGAATGGCTATTTCTAAAAATATTCCAGGGACACTCGGATAGAGGTTCAGATAGGAAAGGCTATTTCTAGGCTTGGGATGAGGTGGCACTCCGGTAGAGCTTCCACTGGAGATAGGCTAAGGGAGGGCTAGGCTAAGGTGGCACTCCGACAGAGCTTCCGCTGGGGATAGGCTAAGGGATGGCTAGGCTAAGGTGGCACTTAGGTATAGCTTCCACTGGGAATAGCTATTTTTGGAAATATTCCAGGGACATTCATACAAAGGTTCGGCTAGGAAAGGCTATTTTTAAAAAGAAATTGGCTGACCTAAATGGATTGAAGAACTCTAAAGTCCCAAAGAACACTTTGAAGATCTGAACAGAGTTTCAGATCTTAACAAAGATATCTTTGTAGATCAGAAGAACCTCAAAAGGGGGGGTTTCTATCTCAAGAATGATTAAGAATGCTCAAGAACACTCAAGGGAGGTGGCTCAAGAACATACTATTTTTGACTAAAAACTGGATCTAACTAAAAATTTGGATTGAAGATCTTTAAGATCCCAAAGAACACTTCAAAGATCCAAATGAGTTTTTTGATCTTGACGAAGATTGCTCCGAAGATCAAAAGAAAACCAAGAGGGAGGAGGGGAGGAAAATTTCATTTTGGAAGGGGATTTTGGTCTATTGGTGTGTTTTTTTTTCTAAGGGAGGGGGTATTTATAGTTTTTTTCAACCAAATAGGAGAGAGGGAATCCCTTTATCCAGTGGACAAAAGGGGGGCTCTCGCCTAAAGTGAAAAGATAGGATTTTTGCCCAATGGGTAAAGGGGGGGTTGAAGGCAAAAATGGGTGGGGAGAGAAGGTTTATCCAGAATAGACAGTTTTCAAAAAAGTAAGAGGAGAGAGAAGGTTTAGCCAAAAAAAGTAATTTTTGGAAAAGCGGGAGGAGAGAGAAGGTTTAACCGAAAAAGGTAATTTTTGAAAAAGTAGGAGGAAAGAGAAGGTTTAGCCAAAAAATGTAGTTTTCAAAAAGCAAAGGAGAGAGAAGGTTTAGTCGAAAAAGGCAATTTTTGAAAAAATAGGAGGAGAGAGAAGGTTTAGCCAAAAAAGGTAATTTTTGAAAAAGCGGGAGGAGAGAGAAGGTTTAGCCAAAAAAGGCCATTTTTAGAAAAGCGAGAGGAGGGAGAAAGTTTAGGCAGGGGGTGCAAGTGATGTCCCGGGTGAGCAAATGCATGGGTGTGCGGGCAATGTGCACATCGGGTGTGTGGGTCAATGTGCACGGTGTGCGGGCATAGTGTGCACAGAGTGCCGTAGGGGCCTATACAGCGTGCGGCAGGGCCTCACACAGTGTGGTAGGGCTAGGCTAGCTGGGTGGCCGGTGTGCATAACATGTGCGTGAAAATGCGTGATTGTCCAAGGAAGGTTACAGATCCTTCGATCCAATTTTTACGTATCATATATCATCGAAATCATATTTTCGAGCACTATCCATCTGTACGGTCATCCTGACCAGATTCATTCATATATAAAAAAGCCAAAATTGGACCCCTTCCCTCCCGCGTAGGGATTCCTAGGGTTTCAGAACCGGTAGTGTTTCAAGGTTATCTGGGTAGGTAGGGGATGACTTTTAGGGTGTTTGGGTTTGGTGAGGGATTCTCCAGGTTTCTAGCGGGACTGTCCGTGTGCGTGACATATGCAGGAAGGTGTATTTTTTGGGGATGATTGTCGGAGATCTGTCTGCCTGATTTTGACGTATCATATATTGTCAGAATCATATTTCTAAGCAATATTCATCTGTATGGTCATTTGACCAAATTCCTTTGTATATGAAAAGCCAAAATTAGACCTTCCTCTCTCCCGCGTGGGGATTCTAGGGTTTTGGGTAGGAGAATGTTTCCATCAACACCTCTGTTAGTCGGAAGCTAAAAGTCATGCCCAAGATCCATATTTCATTATAGCCAGAGGAGGGTGACAAAATTGGATGTTTGCAATTAGGCTTTATCCTTGGTCTCGGTACTGCTATCGACTACACAGCGATACAAGCCCTAATAGTGATTAGGAGCTTGTCAATCCCGGGATGCATCCATCGGTCACCCATAAAACCCCAAATAACCTCCTCCTGGCAGTCATTGCACCAGGATCACCATCAGCCATGTCGATCTAGTTCCCATCTCTAGCAGTCATGGCACCGGGATCACATCATACAACAGGTGTGGCATTCCAGGAAGGTTCATCGAATATACCACCATTGGGTTATCCAACACCTTACCCCCTGTTGGAAAGGAGACGTAGCATGGGGAATGTCACCTAACCATAATATCCTATATGTCTTTCATAATGATACAATTAGTATGGACCACATAACATAGGCATCATCATTGGCCACGAAGTGGGTCCATTTTCAAGTATAGTCCCAAGGTACAAGATACCTGGATGCCATCGGCCACAAGGTGTAACCCATGACTATATACCTATTATAGCATACACCTATTATAACATACAAAGCAGTTGAGTATGGACTATGCAACACCTAGATTTCCATCTACCATAAAGCGTATTCATTTCCAAATGTAGTCCTGGAGTACATGATACTGGGAAACTATTGGCCACAAAATGTATTTCATGACTACATCTAATCTAATGCACATAATCAATGCATGCAACAAACATACGACAATCATAGTAATAGAACCACCTCGGCCACACCAGATTCCATCTCACAACATACATTTCATATCATTTCCACCACAATAGAATATGTTATAAAACATCATCATCATCATTTAAGCAATTGAAAATCCTACACATGTGAGCAATTCTATAATAATTAAACAATCCCAAAATAAAAGTCAAGCATCCCTCACCTTGATTAAGTTTGAATGGATCGGGTTCCAAGTATGGCCACCGAGTGTTCAATTCAATTTTGGCATCGGGGTACTTATGCATCTCTGTCCTATGCACAAAGGCAATCGGATGTTGTTACATGTCAGGAACATCTGGGAGAAACCATAGGGTTTTCCCCTAAAGGAGTTAAACACTGTCCAACCTGGATAGTACAGGTCATTGGCTTCAGTCACCGAAAATAGGGTTGCAACCCACCGGATTCATTAGATGAGAATCTGGTGGCCCTGGAAAAGAGGTCCTAAGGTTCGAAGACCTCACCAAAAACAGCCACTGGATCCTGGCCCAGTGTTTCTGGTGGGTTATTTCTAGTGGACACACAGAAGGTGCCCATGCCATTTGGGGCTTTCTGGCTCGGGTCCGATCACCAAGGTTTGTTCCATGGAGTTTGTAGGGAGTGTTCCTAGCATTGTTTAAGCTAATGAGATCCCGATTCCATCAGACCATCTCAGAGATACATCGATCGAATGATCAAAAACCTAGATGGTCTTTTGGTTATAAGTGTTGTCGAAACTCATCAGACTTCATTTGAGCTCGGCAATCACACTAGGGAGTTGGAATATGTACTCCCCAAGCTTAGGGAGGTGTGGAGGCCAAGATTTACATCCATACTCACTTTACCCTAGCTCAAAATGAAGGGAGAGAGTAGTAAGAGAGGTGGCACTTACCTCTAGCAAGGATTCTGGCAACTAAGCGGGCATCCGGCACCAAGGTGAGCTCCAACTCCTTCCCTTTCCTCTTCTCCTTATCTTCCTTTCTCTCCTCCCTTTCCCCTGCCCTATGTTTGTACAAGTGAGAAATGAGGAAATGAGTCCTCATTTCCACTTATATAGTAAGTTCTCAATTTGTTTGGTTCGGTCCTTTCTTGTCCAAATGGGTTAATCCGGCATTCTGGATACATGGCCCCACCTCCATAGACTTATATGAAGTATAAATTATAAGGAAGGTGTGGGAGAGTGTGTGTGGTCATTTAGGGCTATTCCCAATGTAGGTGGTGGGGTCCACGGGCATTAGAACCAATTCAGCAGCATAAGTGGCCATCAGATTCAGACCACCGGATCCAGGCCCAGGTGCTTCCGATCGTTAAGACAATTATGTGTCTTGATTGCTTGCTATCCACAAGTTGGTCTTGCACAGGTAGTAGCCTTAGGCTGTGCAAATGGCCTTTCAATAGTTTTAGTGTGTGCCAAGATTCGAGTATAGGGTGTTAGGTAGCTTACCGTCTGTGATTGAAAGGCTTGAATCGCCTCCAGTTTGATAAGCAGGAGATGCACTAGCAAGTGGGGTCATCTTTCTCCCTTTGGCAGTGAACTGCTGTGAGCCAAAACTCAGTGGTGCTTTCCATTGCTGGCCCAAGACCTATCACAATAGTTCAAATTAGCCCTAGTCAGGGTATGGGTGTAACATTCTCCCCACCTTATATGAATTTTGTCCTTGAAATTGAACGTACCTGGTAAGTCAAGCAATTTGGGGTACTACTTCATTTCATCTTCCCGCTCCTAGGATGCCTGGGTGATTCATCCTTTTCACCTTGACGAAGGAAATGGTGCGGTTGTGGAGAACATGGTCCTTTCGATCAACAATCTTCTCCAGATACTCCACGTAGGCAAGATCCTCATCCAACTCACGTGGTATGTAAGTCAAGATGTGAGTGGGGTCAGGAGTGTACTTCCTTAGCATGGATACATGGAAGACATCATGTGTACCCTCCAACTCTGGTGGTAAAGCTATCCTGTAGGCCACCAGTATGATCCTCTCCAATACATCATACAGTCCCATAAATCTAGGACTTAGCTTTCCCTTTTTGTCGAATCGCATCACTCCCTTGATTAGGGAGATCCGCAAGAATACCTTATCTCCAACCCAAACTCCAGATGCTTCCTCCTGATATCTACATAACTCTTTTATCTGGACTGAGCTACCTTGATTCTTTCCCTGATCACATTCGCCTTCTCACTAGTGACTTGCATCAAGTCCGGGCCTAGAACATATCGTTCACAAACTTTGTCCCAATACAAAGGAGTCAGGCATTTCCTACTATACTGTGCTTCAAATGGGGACATACCGATGGTGGCCTGGTAACTATTGTTGTATGAGAACTCAATAAGAGAGATGTGCTCATTCCAACTATAACTCATAACCAAGGAACATGCTCGAAGTAGGTCCTCTAAGATTTGGATGGCCCTCTCTGACTATCCATCTGTCTGTGGGTGAAATGTCATGCTGAAATTCAATTATGTGCCTATAGCCCCTACACACATGTCTAGAACTTGGAAGTGAATCTAGGATCTGGATCGTAGATGATGCTAATGTACACCATGCAACCAGATGATGTTGTCAATGTACAGCTTGGCCAACTTGTCTATGGAGAAAGTGACCATAATTGGGATGAAGTGAGTTGCCTTGGTCAAGTGATCCACAACTACCCAAATGGCATCCATAACCTTGCTGGTGCCAGGTAACCTGGTGACGAAGTCCATAGTAATGTTCTCCCATTTTTACTCCAAAATAGGTAGTGACTAGTAAACCATGGGGCCTTTGTCTTTTATCCTTGACTTGTTGGCATGTGAGGCACCTGGTCACATGTGTGGCCACATCATTCTTCATTCCCTTCTACCAGTATGAACCCTTTAGGTCCTTATACATCTTGGTGTTACCGGGATGAATAGAGTATGGAGGGCTCTGTGCCTTCCTCAAAATAGTATCTCTCAAGTCACCATCACTAGGCACACAACCTTCCTTTGAATTTAAGAACTGCCCCTTCAGTCATGGAGAATTTCAGGTCCTTCTGGTTTCCCTCCTTGTAGTCAGCTATCAATTTCTGCCACTCTACATTAGTACCTTGAGCTACAGTATTTCTGTCTGCTAGATTGGGTTGTATCACCAATGCCGATAGTGACAAGGTGACACCTTCCACCAATAGCTCTAAATCCAATTTCCTGGCCTCTTCTATGAGATGCTCATTGGTAGTTAAGGATGCAAGAGTTAGTGACATAGATTTTCGTTTAAGTGCATCGGCTACCTGTAGACACCCAATTTTGTCACCCTCCTCCGGCTATGATAAACTACGAATCTTGGGTGCAACTTCTTACTTTCAATTGACAGAGTTGATAATTGATTGAGGTAATCAAACCCAGAAATATTCCATACCCACCCAAAATCTTAAAAAACTCTATGCGAGAGAAAAGAAGGGTCCAATTATGACATTTCATATATAAAGGAATTCAGTCCTAGGTGACCATACAGATGCATAGTACTCAGAATCACGATTCCAATGATATATGGTACGTCAAAATCAGACTATCGGATCTTCTGTAATCACTCCCAGAAATTACTCCTTGAGCATCCAAACCTCGCCCATGCAAGCCCCCACGCCTTGCCTCGCATGTGCCCCGCACCCCTGCCCATGCCTCGTGCACACTCTTCTAGCCCCGCATACCCTGCACCCTTACTCATGCCCTGTGCGCACCTGACCAACCCCCAGTGCCCCTGACCTAGCCCCAGTGCCCCTGCCTTAGCTCCAGCGCCCATGACCTTATCCCAGCACCCCTGACATAGCACCCCTACCTTAGCTTCAGTACCCCTGACCTGACCCTAGCACCCCTGCCTTAGCTTCAGCACCCCTACCCTAGCCCCAACGCCTTTGCCATTGCTCTAACACCCCTGACCTAGCCCCAGCACCGCTGCCTTAGCTTTAGCACCCCTGATCTAGCCCTAGCACCCCTGCTTTAGCTCCAGTGCCCCTGATCTAGCCCCAACGACCCTGCCTTAGCTCCAACACCCTTGACTTAGCCCCAGTGCCCCTGCTTTAGCTTCAGTGCCCCTGTCTTAGCTCCAGCGCTCCCGTTGAGGCCTCGGCACCCCCATCGGTGATCGAAGTCCCCATTTCAGTGATCGATTTGAGAAGAGATTCCTTCTTCACCCGCTTATGCACCCTACATTATCCCGCTAGCATACCCTACACTGCGAGCTGCTATTGGCCCAAAAGGCATCCTTTTACCTTATTGGCCAAAGAAATTTAGCCTCCACCCTATTGGTCCAAAATTTTATACTTTCACCCCATTGGTTTAGAAAAATCACTTTTTTACCCTATTGGTTGAGGAAATTCCACTTTCCTCCCTATTGGTTCAAAAATTCTATAAATACCCCCCTCCCTTTGGTTTTTCACAACACAACCCACCACAAATACCCAAGTCTCCTAGGAGCATCCATAGTAGAGAAGCTCTGCCCTCTCTCCTCCCCTTCCCCCTTGAGGTTTTTCAAGTCTTCGGAGAGATCTTCATAAGATCTGAAGAACACTTCGGATCTTTGAAGTGTTCTTCAGGCCTTTGAAATTCTTTAATCCTTTGCCTTCTTCAGAGTGAGATTTGAAGTGTTCTTCCGGCCTTCGAAGTCCTTCAACCATTTAGGTCTCAGCCTATTCCCAACGGAAGCTTTGCAGGAGTGCCACCTCAGCCTACCCCTTCTATAGCCTATCCCAAGTAGAAGCTCTGCCAGAGTGCCACGTCAGCCTAGCCCTTCCATAGCCTATCCCTAGAGGAAGCTCTATCGGAGTGCCACCTCAACCTATCCATTCCATAACCTATTCCTAGTGGGAAGGTTTGCTGGAGTGCCATTGTGAGGGTAGAGGCCAAAAATGGGATGTCTCTCTTCTCTCTTTCTCTTCATGAGGGAGGAGTGTGCCATGTGTGCTTACCCTGCAGATCCCGCACCACTGTATCATCGCTCTGAGATACGTGGAGGCCTATTTCGTAAGAGTGTAAAGTTTGTCTTTTGAGATGGGGATTTGATGATGGTCCAATATAGGGATCGGGCTCATGCAAAAGGGATTGGAGTCACCACCTAGGATTATGGGCCTAGGACCGAGGAGTGGGCCCAATTCCTATGAAAAGGGCCCAAAAGTTGATCTAATCCAGAGATTCAGGGTAAGTGTCAGTTGTAGAGTTGCGAAGGTGTTAGGCACCCAATCTACCTGGTTCAACCGGTCTTCCTACTAGATGCTTAAGAATGAACATTTTCCAAAATTATTCCTATTCAACACGTATGGCTAAGTTATCACACATATTTACATTGGTTGAATTTAAATGACTATATATACTAAAACAAGGTCTATATAAAGTCTACATTGTGCTAATTCTGTTGAGAAATTAAACTTGAGCTTGACCATTTTTTCAAGTCAAAGGGGGTGGATCCCCTGGTTGATGTTAATACGAACTTGCATCTGGATTCTCCTCGCTCAGGGAAAGATGGTCTTGACCTCCAACTTCCCTTCTCGAGAGTTACTGACTGTGATGATATTCGGACAGAGTTCAGGCTAGGAGCAGTTACTTTTGGATTTTAGCTGAGATGACACTCCAGCAAAGCTTCTACTGGGGATAGGCTATGGGAGTGCTAGGCTGAGGTGGCACTCTGGTAAAGCTTTTGCTGGGGATAGGCTATGGGAGGGCTAGGCTGAGGTGGCACTTTGACAGAGCTTCCACTGGGGATAGGTTATGGGAGGGCTAGGCTGAGGTGGTTCTCGGATAGAGCTTCCACTAGGGATAGGCTATGGGAGGGCTAGGCTGGGATGACACTTAGATAGTGCTTCCGCTAGGGATGGGCTGAAAACCTAAATGATTGAAGAACTTCGAAGGCTCGAAGAATACTTTGAAGATTCGAAGGAATCTTATGAAGATCTCTCCATAGAGTAAAAGAACCTAAAAAGGGGGGTGGAAGACTAAGGGGAAACTTTTCCTACAAAAAAATCTCACTCAAAAAGGAAAAGGATTGAAGAGTTTTGAAGACTCGAAGAACACTTCGAATACTCAAAGAACACTTCGAAGATCCGAAGAACACTTCAGATTTTATGAAGATCTCTCCGAAGACTTGAAAAACCTCAAGGGGGAAAGGGGAGGAGAGAGAGCAGAGCTTCACTACTATGGGTTGTTGTAGGGTACATTGGTGTGTTGTTGTGTTGTGGTAATACCAAAGGGACGGGTGTATTTATAGGAATTCTGGACCAATAGGGAGGAGAGAGAAAATTTATTAACCAATGGTAGTAAAAGTAATTTTTCTAAACAAATGGGGTGAAAGTAAAAGAATATGGACCAATGGAGTGGAGGGTGATTTTCCATAGCTAATGGATTGAAAGGTAAATTTTGTGGACCAAAAAGGTAAAAATATTCCTTTTTGGATGAATAGTAGGGCACGGAGTAGGGTACTGATGAGTACATTTATGTGTGAAATCTAGGGTAGTAAAACATGCATTTTTCATATTTAGAATAGAGCTACCTTGGGTTTTACTCTCTTTTTGCAGGTTTTATATTTTTATGGCCTTAAGGACTATCGGGCACTATATCTTCAATTTTACACATAAAGAGGTTTATTTCTTTTCATAGTTGCGAAGAGGACGAAATTCTGACTAAGATGGACCTGTTCAATTAAAAGTACACATTCGTTTGGTCACCCGTACAAATGATTATTCTTTTCGGGCCAGAAAAAGAATAATGGATTAGAACTAAACCGAGATGCAGAACCAGCCCATTTGCAGTTGTCCCAGAGGTACAAAAAATATTCCAAATACCAACAAGGATCGATGGACCACATTCTTAAGTGATTGAAGATTCGCTTTTGATAACAATAACTACCTAGTGTAGTTGGTGAGCTATGGTGTGCAAAATTTCCTTGGTCACCAAGAGGTCTCAAGTTCGAATCTCATGGTTGTTTTTTTTTAGAGAATTTTGTTGAATATTTCTTGCTTTTCACTCACTTAAAGCACTAAGGGCATGGAGGGGATTTTCACATCAAATTAGAAGCAAGGAAAATCGTGGAAGGGTTCCTGCGTAAGAAGAGAAGAAAAAAAAAGGAAAGAAAAAAAAGGGAGAAATAAAGATTGTCCAAATCTTCTCTCTCCTCCACATCATCACCAAAATATTGTTCAAATCACACAAAGCAAGAAGGAAAATCGTCCCTTGGAGGGAGAAAAAGAAAAGAAATAAATTAGAAAAATAAAAGGGAAAGAAAATAAGCAAACAAATTATAGGAAATTTCTCAAAGTTTATTTCTCTCTTCTCTCTCCTCCTCCTTAGCACTTTTGGTCTCAAAAGATCTCACAACCAATTGTGGGGTTTTCCCTTTTAGGAAAGAGAAATTTGTTACCCTACCTCCCCATTCCCTATAAATACAACTCATGTAAGAGGAGGGGAGACAATTCATTCTTCTTCTAGTTTTTTTTAGTTGCTCTCTCTCTTTTTCTTGCTCTCTTTTTAGTTTTAGTTCTTCTTTATCTTTTCTTTAATCACTTTTGTAATAGCTTTTTTTATTTCAATTAATGCAAGCACTCTTTTATTTTTATTCAGCCCTTTTATGTTTATAATTTATGCAATTGAGTTGTAATTTTTTAAGTTATAGTTCTAGGCTTAGATCTAGGTGACAAGATCACGAGCCGTGGAACGATTTTTTTTTCAAGATTTATTTTCTCTAGTACTAGAAATTTCAGATTTGGTTTATTCTAGATCTAGTTTTAGTACTGGTAGTTTCTCAAATCGATCAAGTTTTCAGTTCGAGGGTTGAAGTTCAAATAAGTAGGTTCCTTCAGTAGTCTTCTCTTCCCCCTCTCATTCCCTCTTCTGACTACCCTTTCTTTCTTAATTTAGGATTTTAATTTCAGTCGTTACATTATTGCTATCCCTTTCCCCCAAGGATCATGGCTAGTGTATGTGTTGGCTTTGCCCCTCCTAGCCATAGAACCATCATTTTATTGTTTTTATTTTAATTGCCTCCCTTTCCCTAAAGCCAAGTAGAGTAATCCTTGTAAGAGTGACTCTCTAGTCAAGTAGGGAAGCTCATATTATGATGCATCCCTCGGGCTAAGTAGAGAAACCTACTTGTGAGTCTCTCTCTAGCTTTATCCTCTTTCTTTTACTTTATTTTTATTTCAGCATTTTTTTCCTTTATTGTTTTTTTTTAATTGCGTGGGTTGTTTATTTTCAGTTATTTATTTATTTAATTTTAATTGCGTGGCTTGCGTCTTTAAATTCTTAGATGACGAATGGTTAGGACGTTATTTTAGTACGTTATTTTTAGGACGGTAGTTAGAATTAGATCACAACCATTAATCAGTTCACTTTCGCATTATTAAAAGAAATAAAAAATAAAGTGGCTGCTCTCCCTGTGTTCGACCCGTAGCTACACTGATCCGTACGCTTGCGGTTACATTTTAAATCTCAAACAAGTTTTTGGCGCCGTTGCCGGGGAGACAGTTCCATGTTATTTTTCACTTTCTTTTGGTAAATCGGAGTGCTTTGTTTGCTTTGTTTTATATTTTTTCTTTTTTTTTTATTGAATTCCTGAGAAGAACAACTTGCAATAATAGTTGTATCAGTGGACGTCGCCATGCCTCACAGTATGATAAAGACAGATTTCGCCCTGTAGCAGTACCTCAGGAATTGACCTAAGCAACCCCGGATCCCTGCCGGTAAGCTCCCAAAAAGCAAAAAAAAAATAAAAATAAAATAAAAAAATAAAAAAAAATCATCAAAAAGTTTTTCTATCCATTCTTTTTTGCTTGTCTTACTTTAGTTGTGGGAAGTTTTTCTGTTGCATGAGTGTTAAGTGGGTACGTAATACTAAGAATCGGTTAGAAAGAAGAGATCCAACAAGTAGTGACCCTATACGTTTGCTCTCTTTAAAACCCTTCAATATGGGAGACCAACAGCAAAACCCTTTACCTAAATCTCTGAAAGATAGGTTCTACCCTACTAGAACATCCCAACCTTCCTGTATAGTTCTACCACAAGCCCAGGGCAATAATTTTGAACTCAAATCTCAATACATCACTATGTTGCCCTACTTCCATGGGTTGACCTCTGAGGATGCGTACCTATTTTTAAGGGAATTTGAAGAGGTATGTGTTCTAATTAAGATCCAACAGCTTTCTGATGATGTTGTTAAGCTTAGGTTTATCACTTTTGCATTGAAAGACCAAACTAAGAAGTGGTTGTATGGGTTACCCACAAATTTTATAACCTCATGGGAACAGTTCACAGTTGTCTTCCTTAAGAAGTTTTTCCCAACTCATAAGACCAATAAGCTTAGAAGTGATATCCTTCAGTTTAGGCAAAAGCCTAGTGAGTCATTTTCCAAACTTATGGAAAGATTCAAGGATCTACTCCAAGAATGCCCTCACCATGGCCTAGACCTATGGAATTTATGTCAAATAATTTATGAGGGTATTGATTACCCAACTAAATAAATGATAGAGTCTATGTGCCCTGAGGGATTCACAACCTTTACAGATGAAGAAAAGGCATGGGAATTCTTACTTGACTTAGTTGACAAAACCCATGAGTGGGAATCAACCCAAGACAGTGAAAGAACCATAGGAGGAAAAGGATATTTTATGGATGGGATAGTAGCCAAGGAAGCCCATTTGGATAGCCTAATCAAGAATTGAGGCTATTGTTCCTAGAGAGCCATCATCAGTCAATTTGGTTAAGATTTGTGCTTGGTGCCAGTCCCCTGGACATCTCCTAGAAGAATGCCCCAACACCTCTGGGGGCACTTCTAATTATATTATTAATTCCTTATACTAGAATAATCCATATAGTAACACCTACAATCCAGGATGGAGAAATCACCCAAATTTCTCTTGGAATCAAAGCAACCAAGCAGGACCTTCCAATTTCCATAATCAAGGTCAACTTGGACTCCAAAGGCCTCCCTTTACATAACAATATTTTTCTCAAAATACTTTTCCTAGGTCAAATGTAGGACCTCAGGCTAGTTTTCCTAGGGCTCCTCTCCTATCATCTTATCAACAACCCCCTGGGTTTACCAACACTGGAGATGCAAGTAGAATAAGTGACTTAGAAAAAAATATGGCCCTCCTCATGACAAGCCATCAAAATATTATGAGAGAACTCACTCAGGTTGTCTCAATTATGCGTGAGAGGGAGAAAGGAACTTTACCCAGTTAACCAGAGCCTAACCCTAGGCATCATCAGCCTGTTAGTTCACAAACATCAACTAATGCACCACTGAATATAGTACAAGGTCAGACCCAACAAGGTCTCTCTAACCAATGTAATGTTGTTTATGCCCTTAGGAGTGGTAGAGAGTACCAACAGAGCGTTCCTAAATCTTCCTCATCTATTATTCCTGTTAACTCTCCTTCAGTTGAGGACACAAGTGTACCTCTTGTTCCAGGTTCGTCTGATGAACCTAAAGATTTTTTTGAAACTAAAGATGATTTGGTTGAGGAAACCAAAAATGATTTTTCCGAACAGGGGCAAATCCCTAATAGTCCTTATGTTCATCCTGTCCCATTTCCTAAGCGCTTGGTAAACAAAAAGAAGACTGCTTCCATGGACAAAATTTTAGAAGTCTTCAAAAAGGTAGAAGTGAACATCCCTCTTTTGGATGCCATATCCCAGATCCCCGCCTATGCAAAGGTACTGAAAGATTTGTGTACCCACAAACGTATCACTAGTGTGCCCAAAAAGGCATTCTTGGCAGGTAACATTAGTTCCATAATTACTCAGCCTATAGCAGCCAAGTATAAGGATTCAGGGAGCCCTACCATATATTGTGTCATAGGCAACACCTACATTGAGCATGCCTTGACCTTAGTGCAAGTGTGAATCTTTTACCTTACCATGTGTACAAGCAACTGGGATTACGAGAATTGAAAGCTACTGGAACTACTTTTCAGTTGGCAGATAGGTCTATTAAGATTCCTGAAGGGATGGTTAAGGATGTCTTACTAAAGGTGGGGGAATTTATTTTTCCTGTTGATTTCATTGTGTTAGATACTAAGTCCTTCTCAACCAAGGATGAGATCCCAATAATTCTAGGAAGACCATTCTTGGCTACCAGTAATGCATTAATCAATTGCCGGAATGGTTTTCTAAGATTATCTTCTGGTAACCAAACTGTTGAGTTTAACATGTTTAGGATTGGCAAGCAACCACATATGGAAGAAGAGATCAATATGCTTTAGGATTTTCTGGATTTTTCTGATGATTTAGTTACCAACTTTGATATGATTTTGATTCAGAATTCCAAGAGTGTATGGATGAGTTGGATGATGACAGTGAAAATTTCTTTTCTGAAGTCTTGAGTCTTCACACACTTGTGGAGCCCTTAGGACCCCTTTCCAATTCCATTCCCAAACCTTCCATAGTTGAGCCCCCTAAGCTAGATCTTAAGGAGTTGCCATCTAATTTGAGGTATGCTTTCCTAGGGCCTGACCAGACTCTTCCTGTAATAATTTCTTTAAATTTGACTTCTAGCCAGGAAGAGGAGTTACTTAAAGTGTTAAAAGATAATAAGGAAGCCCTAGGTTGGACCATGACTGATATCAAGGGTATAAGTCCTTCCATTGTGCAACATCATATACATCTTATGGAGGATTCCAAACCATCCACGGAACCCCAAAGAAGAGCTAACCGAGTGATGATGGAAGCCATTAAGAAATAGATCCTAAAGTGCTTGGATCATGGAATAATTTATCCTATTTCTGACAGCCAATGGGTAAGCCCAGTTCACGTAGTGCCTAAGAAGTCTGGGGTGACTGTAGTTCCCAATACCAATAATGAACTAATTCCAACCCGTGTCCAATCAGGGTGGAGAGTGTGCATAGACTACAGGAAGTTAAATGCAACAACCTGGAAGGACCACTTCCCATTGCCATTCATTGACCAGATGTTAGAGAGGTTAGCTGGACATGAATACTATTGCTTTCTTGATGGATATTCCGGCTATAACCAAATCCCAATTGCTTTAGAGGACCAACATAAGACCACTTTTACATGCCCATATGGAACATTTGCTTACAGGCGTATGCCCTTTGGGCTTTGCAATGCCCCTGCTACGTTCCAACGATGCATGATGAGCATTTTTTCTGACATGGTCGAAAAATTCTTAGAAGTATTTATGGATGACTTTTCAATTCATGGGAATTCCTATTCTGAATGTCTTCATCATCTTTCCCTAGTTTTGAAAAGGTGCATATCTAAGAATTTGGTTTTGAATTGGGAGAAATGCCATTTTATGGTTAAATCTGGTATTGTTTTAGGCCATGAAATATCCAAGGAGGGAATTAAGGTAGATAGAGCCAAAGTGGATTTAATTGATAATTTACCACCTCCTCAATCTGTTAAGGATGTTCGGTCTTTTCTAGGGCATGCAGGCTTCTACAAAAGGTTTATTAAGAACTTTAGTCAGTTAGCCCTACCTCTCACCTCATTACTTGCCAAAGATCAGACTTTTGAGTTTTCCAAAGAGTGCCTAGAATCCTTCAAGCAACTTAAGAAGGAGTTGACCAATGCACCCATTGTTCAACCACCTGTTTGGACTGAACCTTTTGAACTGATGTGTGATGCTTCGGATTTTGCCATAGGAGCAGTTTTAGGTCAAAGGATTAATAAGTTACCCACTGTCATTTACTATGCTAGTAGGACCTTAAATGATGCACAACTCAATTATACAACCACTGAAAAAGAATTTTTAGCTGTTGTATTTGCATTAGAAAATTTTCGGTCTTACTTAGTTGGTTCACATGTGGTGGTGTATACTGATCATTCTGCCCTCAGATACCTAGTTCAGAAGAAGGATGCCAAAGCCCGTCTCATTAGGTGGGTTTTACTTTTGCAAGAGTTTGATTTAGAAATTAGGGATAAGAAAGGAGTTGAAT
>NC_056561.1:19260756-19307880 GCF_013358625.1 Macadamia integrifolia | reverse complement strand
TTTTAATTATCTCCCTTTCCCTAAAGCCAAGTAGAGTAACCCTTGTAAGAGTGACTCTCTGGTCAAGTAGGGAAGCTCATATTATGATGCATCCCTCGGGCTAAGTAGATAAACCTACTTGTGAGTCTCTCTCTAGCTTTATCCCCTTTCTTTTACTTTATTTTTATTTCAGCATTTTTTTTCTTTATTTATTTATTTTTTTTAATTGCGTGGGTTGTTTATTTTCAGTTATTTATTTATTTAAATGCGTGGTTTGCATCTTTAAACTCTTAGATGACGAATGGTTAGGACGTTATTTTTAGGACGGTAATTAGAATTAG
The DNA here is from genome assembly GCF_013358625.1 of Macadamia integrifolia. Taxonomy (NCBI): domain Eukaryota; kingdom Viridiplantae; phylum Streptophyta; class Magnoliopsida; order Proteales; family Proteaceae; genus Macadamia; species Macadamia integrifolia. Next base: position 19,307,560 of record NC_056561.1, on the reverse strand, counting down.
ATCACAACCATTAATCAGTTCACTTTCGCATTATTAAAAGAAATAAAAAATAAAGTGGTTGCTCCATTTCCTATGTAAAGGTGTGATGGGCTAATCATTCACTTGAAGAAGCATCTTGGGAGAAAGAGGATGAAATCCAAGCCAAGTACCCTCATCTCTTTGAACAACCAGGTACGCCAATTTCGAGGACGAAATTTTCAGAAAGGGGGGGGTAAATGTAATACTCTACTTCTTAAACCCGGTCTGATTTTGCGGTTGACCCAGTTTAACCATGCAGGACCCGAACCGGAGAGAATTAAAGCGGGTTCCTTATGGACTATAATGGCAAGGGTGACCTTAAACACCGGCTGGCCCGACAAGTCCGAGCCAGTGCCAGAAGAGATGGGTGTACCCAAGCCATGTACATGCACCTATCATAAGGCTATGTACGGATAAAGCAGGTATGTAGCCGTATTTTAAAGCGCATACGTATATTACATCTTATGCCAAGAGTGAGATTCGTGCCGAGACCCGAATTCTGTTAAAATTCCATTTGTTGGCCAAGTTTTGGCCCTCAGGTGGGCGGACAGGTGGGCGCATCCACCCACCTGAGTGACCCATCCATGTGATTGCTTAGTTATTTAGGAAGTATAAATAGCATTTAAATTTTCCTTTTTCTTTTCTCATTTATGACACTCGTACGTTGGTGAGAAAAGTAAAGAAGAGAGAGAAAAGAAGGGAAAGAAGAGGAGAAGAGAAGGAAGAGGAAGAAGAGATGGATTTCAAAGGCACCGAGGCTTGATCTTCCCATTCCGACGCCGGAAGAGTGATCTCCAACACTAGATCTACGTTTAGAGGTGAGCAAAGGCTGGGTTCCTTAAACTTTCACCATACCCAAGTAAAACCCTTGATATGGGTAGGGTTTCTTGAGATCTTGTAAATCCCCCTTGAAATGATGAATCTAAGGTTTAATAGATGATTTATGTGTTGATCTTGAAGGATTTGAAGAAGTATTTACAAGGTTGGAGAAGCATTGTGGATTTGAAGTGATTTTGGGGTTTTGAAGGTGTTCTTGAGCAAAGAAGGTAAGATGGCTTCCCATTCCTTAAATCTAACCTAGATCTAGGTTAGAACCATCCTATAAGACCTTGAATGTGTGAAGAATGAATTTGGAAAGTCCCATTTGAATCCCTAAAGGTTGGGGAAAGTTGGGAAGAAACAGCAAGTTTCTCGCCAAGACCGGTGGGCCATCTGGCCCGCCTGTGGGCACCCGCCTGAGAGGGCAGGGCCCTCAGGCACAACCGGTAGGCCAAACCGGTGGGCCAACCGATGGGTCGACCTACCCGTCGGTCCAGACCGGTGGGTCTGATTGGTGGGTCAGACTGGTGGGCTGTCCGACCCACCCGAGAGGCTCCAAATGTGATTCTTACGTTCGATTGGACCCAAATCGGACGTGTGACCTTCTTTTAGGATTCTAAAAATGATCTTATCATTGGATTATGTTAATCTTGATTCCAAAGTGATGAAATACTAACCCCGCTCACTCATGATAGGTTCACCAAATCCTACGCTTCTCGCACCAGATCTCACCCGTACCGAGTGTGAATCCTTGTACACTATAAGTAAGTGGGGAGAGGACGTTTGGCCTTGTTTCAAGGTATTGTTTGGTATTCATTTAATTGTATCTAGTCTAGTCATGCCATCATGAAAATGCTATGTAGATTAGTCATCCTCACATGGTTATGCAAAGGTGTTGTGTTTATTTTCTAAATGCCAAGTGATAATATACTTCTGTGATGAATGTTGACATAATTGTGCATGATGCATTAATAGACTAGATGCCGTAGTCGGCTTAGAAATGAGTGCATTGGTGGCCCATGGTATGGGACACGGTGGTACTATGCAATCGTACTATTGTCATATAGGAGCATGCAGTTTAGGATTATCAACTTCCCGTGCTACGACCCTTCCCAACAGGGGTTAAGGTGTTGGGTTACCACTTGGGGGGAAGCAGTGGTCGTGATTGTTGGGTCACTATGGCGGTTAGACATTACGCCCAGCTGGTCATTAGGACAGTCGGCAACCCTGGTGGTATATTCAAGAGGGCCAATCGTACTGCTTTTAAATTGCTGGAGTCTGCACCTTTAATTTCTGTTATTTATTTTATGTTGAGAGCCGGTGGTCGGCATGTTTTATATTTTTGAGTACTCACGGTGGGCCTTCTCCGACAGCCCTATGGGCGTATCGCGGGATGGAGTTCGTGGCTCGTACCCGGAGTATACGCGCACTGTGGCTGTAGTAGCACTAAACCAAAGACTTAGTAATGTTGCTTAGGTGGATGTGATTTAAAATGTATTGAATAGCATGTAGTGCATATGGTTGTGATTTGTTGTGTGGACTGCTGTGTGGTTCATCTTTCCACTTACTGAGCTAGTGAGCTCATCCCACATGTGCACCTCTTTTAGATGATTTTACAGATCATCAACTAGATGAGCACGGGGCGGGTCCCACGGTTGACTTCCCTGAAGAGGACTGGTGGGCCCCTGAGGAGTTAGAGCACGACACTGATTGCTCGTGTGAGAGTTATGCTGTGGGACCGCAGTTCTGATGCCGAGCTGAGCTCTACCTTGTGAAGCCGAGCTGGGCTCAACCTTTGATACTGAGCTGAGCTCTAGTCTTTGATACCGAGCCGAGCTGTATACTCTATTTTTGATGATTTCTTTTATGTACTTGATATGTGAATTGTACTCTTATTGTGTAAATATCATGCCTTCGGGCCCACATGTATATAACTATTGTATCACAATTTGGGTATCAAGTATTATGGGAATATTCACAGGTAAACCAAGTCTTATACTGAACTGATAAACTCTTTCTTAGTTGTGTGTATGCTGTGGTGGAATACTGCATCAGATAATCCTGGCAGGTTTGGGGTTAACCGGTGTTAACCCGGTCACTGGCCCGATTCTGTGTGAACGGGGTGTGACACCTGTAGCGGTTAGAAGTATGCATGGTTGATCACTTGGACAATCGGTAACCTCGATGATATATTTAGAGGGCCGATCATACTACTTTTATTTCAGGTGGAGTCACTCATTTACTTTCTATCATTTAATTTTGTCAGGGGTCAGATTGCATTTTAAATTCTGGTGCCAACTATTGGCCTTCTCCGACAACCCTATGGGTGTATCGCAGGATGGGGTTCATAACTCGTACCCAGGGCATACTCGCACTGTGGTTGTGAGTAGCACATAACCTATGATCTAGTAATGTTGTTAGGCTAATAGGGTTAAAATGAAATGCATATAGGCGCATTTGTGTTGTGATTGCTTGTGTGGTCTTCCTTTCCACATACTGGGCTAGTGAGCTCATCCCACGTGCATAACTCTTTTTAGGTGATTTTACAGGTTACCCGCCTGGTGATCAGGAGCTGGGCCCCACTGTGGAGTTTTCATCTGAGGACTGGTGGGTCCCTGATGAGTTCGAGCACGGTGCTGATCACACGTGCGAGGATTGTGCTGCGTGGCAGCTATGATTCCTGAGTGATTCTTTTGATTCTTTTTGATGTACTCCCTTTTTGTTACTTGATGCTTAAATTGTTATATGTTTATATATATATATATATCTTGCCTTCGGGCCCAAATGTATGTAACCTTTATAACTCAATTTGGGTGTCAAGTATTTGGGAAACAATTACAGGTATTATTATGAACAGGTCTTCCATTGAAATTACAGGTCTGATCTTAGATTAGTAGATGTATGCTATATTGCAGGTACTGCATTGTTGATCCTGGTAGGTTTGTGATTTAACTGGTGTTAACTCGGTCACTGGCTTGGTTTTGTGCAAGCGAGATGTGATAAGGGTGGTATCAGAGCATGATGCTCTGCCTGCCTACAACATACTGCTTAGACCCCATAAAAATTATAATAGGTCTGGGGTGGGTGAAAAAAAACCTTATGAAAAGTAAAAAAAAAAAAAAAAAAAAGCCTTAACTTTAATTGTAAAGATTTGTAACCATTGCATTCATGGCATGCATGCATTGTTAATATGAATCTTAGTTAACTAGTTTTGGAATTGTCATAATGGAATTCACTTGGCAGTAGAAATTTTAACAAAATTCCGATAGCATAACGGCGTAAAACGAGAAAACCAAAAATATGGAGGCCATGTCGGTGACCATAAAACCACATAGTTTAATATAAACAAACCATTCAGAAATTTATAATTTCTATCATGATCACAATTCAAACTTTAAGGACACCAATGGAATAAATTACAAAATGAATGACAGATGCTATCATTTCTTTAAGTTATACTAGTTCGATCATGTAAGTTAGGCAGGAAAGTCTACTATGAAATCCAAAATAGTCAAGACTGTGAAATAAAGCTATAAAAAGACAAGTAGAATGATAAGTAGAAGGTTAAGAGAAGATAATAGGCCATCAGTCTAGAGTGCTAGTTAGAGTCGTCGCTAGAGACATCAGAAGGCTCTCCTAAGTGGACCCGAGAGTTGATGCCGAGGTGCGTATCCCAATGAGTGAATCGATCATAGAGGCACACCACTCTCCTCTGTACACAACGAACATCCATAGAGATCACCCTAGAAGAGTGGTACATATCCCAGGTAAGTCGTCGAAACCTGGACTCCATCTCTCCAAACTGGCTCCACATCTGGAGCTCTCTACTGGTGTTCTCCTCCACCCTCCTGAGAAGCTCCTGCTCCTTAGCCGCCTGTGGCTCTATCGTTAAGGCACGCAGGTTCATCTACCTCAAATTCTTGGTAGAGAACTTATCCCTCGAGACCGATCCCTCCTCCTCAGAAGGGTCTACTGCGAAGTTCTCGAAGACTAGAGTAAGGGCTTTGCCATATGGTAGGCTGGCATCCTCGGGATGTAAGGCATGGTGATGCATGGACCTTAGCATGAAATAGGAGAGGCATAATCTAGGCACATTGCCCTCAAGGGCAGATAATAGGCCAGCAGCTAGGTCTGTGGGCATGAAACCTACCCAGTTCTGGTGACCACTCCTAGGAGCTAGGTTGAACTGCACCAACCTAGCAAACAACCTACCCTCTGGGGAAAAGTCCAACTCCAATGCTGGCCTCGCTAGTGAACCACTAATCACCTCGTAGATGTGCTCCTACATGTCACGGCTCATCAGTGGGCCTATGTCTCTGGTCCTGGGAGGACTGTAGTAGTGCATGCCCTCTAAGGAGATACCCAGAATCGCTACCAATCTATCCATAGTAAGGATGATCTCTACACCCTTCACCATACTGACTATGGCGAACTCCCCCTCCTCCTCTATGGCCTCCAGGTTGCAGTAGAATCTCCTCACCAAATCCTTGTAGCATGGCCAGTCAATGTTGAGAATGGACTCCTAACCCAGGGCAGAAAACCTCTCCAAGAGGTGAATGCGAGAAAAGTGCCCCACATTCACCTGTTACTCCAATATCACCGGTAGTGAACATAAGGTACTCCATAATGATGCAGCTCTCGCACTGTAGAAGACCATCTCATCATAGTCAGATGAGTCCTCCCATTACCTAAATGGTGATGGGGCTGATGAACTAGTTAGCATTGGAAGTCTTTCTCTTCCTTGATGGCTCTACGGGTTCTTTGCCTCTTCTTGGTGGCATCCTGAAAATGCAAAGAAGAGTGGTAAGTACATGATATGAAATAAGAAGTTAAAGTATAAGAGTACCAAGTTGAGATAGATAGCAAAAGAAATGGAATCAAAGGGATGAAAATGATGAGCTAATAGCATATGGTAAAAATGTTTTAAGAGACGTGATCTAAGCTAGTACATTACAAGTCATCAAAATCTGGATACCTAAACCAGCCAAGTGATTCAAAATACATAGATAAGAAGGAGTATGGTGATGGAATCCACTAAGCAAAAAACAAGTGAAGCAAAGTGATGAATGAGAAATGCATGGGTGATTGAGGTTTACAATGATAGTGTTAATGCATGAAGCAGTCCAAGGATGTATATAATGAATATATCCTTTCAAGAGAACACGAAATGCCATACTAGGTTAAGCAAGAGATAGCATATCCCTAATTGGGTTTGGGATAAGAAATTCAAGGATTTCAAACAGGAATATCGATCAAGTAGAAAATTTTCAAATTTGGGAATTTTAGCCAAATGAAGGTTTACCTTACAAGGGAAACAAATAATCATGATTCTAATACACTTGAGGATTTATGATTTAAATCTAAACAATGATTCAAGATTTGGCTGGATAAAATTTTCCTAATATAGATGCCCTCTTTTGAGCAAGTTATATAAGGGTTTTTTAGAACAATCATGCAATCCAATTCGGGCAAATCTCAAAGGAACGGTTAGGGAACCCAAGAGAATCCTAATATTGCAATGGGAACAAAGGAATTCATTGGATGCTAGATTGACATAGATAAGAGAGATGCACAATAAAATCCCTAAAATCACAGGTTAGGGCATAAAAAGGGGAAAAAAAATTCTTCAATGCTCCCATTTCATGAATCAAACTACTTAGAAACTTAAATCTAAGCTTTACATTAGCATATGAATCATTTTCCATGGAGAAAATTAAAGGATAAACCAAAGCCCCAACCACATTGGAAGTTTTTCCATTTCAAAGGGAGAAAACCCAGAAATCTTGAGAAATGAAGGGTTTAGGAGTTACCTTGAAGATGGAGTGATAGAGATGGCAAACTCGAGTGGATCATTGTACCGATTCGGTGAGTTGAGTCATAGTAAATCGCCCAAGAATCACCCAAGGTCGTCTGAGTTCAAAGCAAAGGGAAAGGAAGAGAAATTAGGTAGAAAATAGGGTTTATAACCCTTTAAAATCATAGCCTCGGGTAACTCTGGTGGGCTGAAACCGATGGGGTTCAGCCAGCCAAGCTCGTCGGTCTTTAGCCCACCGATTTTGGCAGTTAAGGCCTGACTCCACCGGCAGGTCCAACAACGCCTGCTTTGGTGGGTTTGAGTGTCATTTTTGAAAAATTATGGGTGTATGGAGAAAATTTGGCGGACATATTTATTGAGATACAAATTGGAGGTTGAATTGATATGCATTTTCCTTGACTGCTTTAAGGGTGTTAGTGCACAGGGATGCACACTAAAATTCGATCTATTGTGTAATGAGTTACAATACTAACTTATATGAAATTTTCCTACAAATAAGGTACACTTAACAATGGTGCGCACTAGATCAGAGGGTGTCGCTTGGGGTGCACCTCAAGGTACTCTTCCTGTTGGTAGGCCACCAATCAATAGGAGGCCTCAACATACGGGGCAAACATCTTACCCACAACCTCAAAAGACAACTCATCAGAATGTGGCTCATGAGGATCCACCCATGGCTACACTTCCTGATCCTCCACCAATACTTACCCCTGGTGATGTTGAGAACTTGATTCAACAATTGAATCAGAATCTCCATCAGCAGATTCTCCAACAACAGTAGCCATTTATGACTGCTATGCAACATCAGTGGTATGTTGCACTACCAGGTCATCCTCCTCGGGTAGATATTCCACAAGGTTCAACTAGAGGGCCTGGTGTTGGGGTATAGGTTGGAGGTACACCACCTGGCATCAACCCTCAAAACCAAGTTGGAGGTACACCACCCATACTACCTCAGGGTACACCTCCGTTTATGATGCCACCTCCTTACCTGTACCATCTAGCAGATGCACCATGTTTTCAGTCTGTGGGCCATACCACAAGAGTGGTGGAGTCGTTCAAAAGGAACCTACCACTACATTCACTAAGGAGGGTAGTGACCCTTTGGAGCCGGATCGATGGATCCAAGAGATTGAGAAGATATTTGAAGTGATTGAGTCCACTAATGCTCAAAGGATTATTTATGTGGGGTTACAGTTTAAGATTGAGGACAACTCCTGGTGGCAAGCCTCAAAAGCCATATTGTTTGCTACACACCCGGAATCCACATGGGAACATTTCAAGGAGTTGTTCTTAGCAAACTACTACCCTCGTAGTTTTAGAGACCATAAAGAAGCAGAGTTCTTGGCCTTGATTCAAGGAAGCAAGTCTGTCCTTGAGTATCAGCAGCAGTTTGAGGTCCTATTCTACTTTGCACCCCCTCACATGAAGTCAGCTAAAGAAAAGGGCAAGAAATTTCTGAAAGGATTGAATGTATCCATTGGCACAATACTTGAGGTGTTAGATCTCACCGACTATGCCTTGATTGTATAAAAGGCCAAAACCATGGAAGATAAGATGAAAGGTGAATCATCCCTTACACCTGGAGTATGGAAGAGAGCGAACCCTTATGTGGATTCGGGTGGCTCGAGTAAAAATTTTTGTGGATTATACGGATTTGGTCCTTCATACAAGTAGCCCTACTGGCCATTGGGTTATCCTTCTCGACCCGCTAGTGGGCCTGGTACTACATCTTTTCACCCAAATACCAGTACGGTGCCCACAACTACTAGGCCACCTCGCCCTCCACTTGCTACAGGTCAGGCTCAGAGAGCTCCTACTCCAGTTCAAGCTTTGCAAAATCGTTGTTTTAATTGCCATTCATATGGGATTTTTTCTAAAGATTGCCGAGCCCGACTAGCCTTACCAGTCAATCAGCCTTATGAGTACAGACCTGCTTTAACTCAAGGGAGTCAACCACAAGGAAGGATGTATGCTTTGTCAGCTGAGGAAGTTGAAGCTAGCACAAAAGTGGTAGCAGGTATGATTTAAATTGAGAATTTCCCTTTGTAAATATTAATGACATGCTATACTTATGTGTATTATTGCATTAGGTGTCCTACCTGTATCAGGTATACCGGCATATGTCTTATTTAATTCAGGAGCTTTGCATTCGTTTACATAAAAAAGATTTGCTGAGAAACTTGACATGGCACCTAAGATATTAGAGCATAAGATGATAGTTAGTATACCTACAGGAAAAATTTCACAGCTGAAGGAAGTATATGGGCCATGCATCGTTGAGATCAGTGAAAAACAGCTAGATACCCAACTCATCAAGTTCAACATGCAAAACTTTGATGTTATACTAGGCATGGATTGGTTATCAGCACATCAAACAAGCGTGATGTGTGCTGAGAAGCCGATCAAAGTGATCGATAATAAAGGAAAGGAACTGATATATCAAGTGGATATGACAAAGCAGGCTAAAAAGGTCCTCATCTCCACTCTGCAAGTAGTGAAGTTGTTGGGAAATGGGTGTCAGGGGTACCTCACATTGGTGATTGATTTAGATGCAAAGGTCACACCTCTATAGGAAGTAGTGTAGTTAAAGAGTTCCCAGACATCTTTCCAGATGATCTGACTCAGCTACCACCTGATAAGGAGTTAGAATTTGCTATAGATGTGATTCCTAGAGCTGCCCCCATGTCCAAGGCTCCGTACAGAATGGCACCAGTAGGATTAAAAGAATTGCAAGTACAGTTGCAAGATTTGTTGAAGAAGGGATTCATACGCCCAAGTGTATCACCTTGGGGCACTCTAGTGTTGTTTGTTAAGAAGAAAGATGGAAACTTGCGTATGTGCATTGATTACCGGGAGTTAAACAAGTTAACCATCAAGAACCGGTATCCATTACCACGCATTGATGACCTGTTTGATCAACTACAAGGTGCTAAGGTAATTTCAAAGATTGACCTCAGATTCGGGTATTATCAACTCAAGATAAAGAATAGTGATATACCAAAGATAGCCTTTAGAACTCGGTACGGTCATTATGAGTTCTTAGTGTTGTCTTTCAGGATGACTAATACACTAACAATTTTCAAGGATTTGATGAACCGAGTGTTTCACGATGTTCTTAACAAGTGGGTCATTGTTTTCATTGATGATATCTTGATCTACTCAAAGTCAGAAGAAGACCATTTAAAACACTTAAGGATGGTACTACAGAGATAGAGAGAGCAACAGTTGTATGCAAAATTCAGCAAGTGTGAATTTTAGCTCAAATAGGTTGGATTCTTAGGACACGTGGTGTCTGAAAATGGAATCGAAGTGGATCCGGATAAGGTGAAAGTCGTAGTAGACTGGGAGGTACCCAAGAGTTTAACAGAAATTAGAAGTTTCTTGGGTTTGGTAGGTTACTATAGACACTACATCGAGAACTTTTCTCGGATTTCAGCACCAATGACTAAGTTGACTAGGAAGGGTATAAAGTTTGATTGGTCAAAGGAGTGTGAAGAAAGTTTTCAAGAGCTGAAGAAGCGACTAGTGTCAGCATCAGTGTTGACTATTCCTGAAGGCACAGGTGGAATGACAGTGTATACCGATGCTTCCAAAGACGGATTGGGCTATGTACTTATGCAACACGGCAAGGTCATAGCATATGAATCCAGACAATTGAAGGACTATGAAAATAACTATCCTACTCATGACTTGGAGCTAGCAGCGGTCGTTTTTGCCTTAAAGATTTGGCATCACTACTTGTATGGTGAAAAGTGCAAAATATACAGTAACCACAAAAGTCTTAAGTACTTTTTCACCCAAAAAGACTTGAATATGAGACAAAGGAGATGGCTTGAGCTTATGAAAGATTATGATTGTGATATTCATTATCACCCAGGGAAGGCCAATGTAGTGGTAGATGCATGAAGCCAGAAAGCTCAAGCTGTGTCACTTTCCTACCTAGCCATTGGCCCAGAGCTCGTACAAGAGGCAATGCTAATGGATGAAATCCTCTTGCATGAGGGAGCGACCTTGGAACTGGAGCACCAGGCAGATGATGTTCAACAGTTGACTATGTCCTTGGTGGCTGTACAGGTACACTCATCCATCAGGGAAGAAATCATAATGAAATAGCCTCTAGATCTTGAGTTGCAGTTAATCAGAGAGAAGATTCAAGGGCAAACAATGAGTGACCCTAGCTTTACTATAGCCGGTGATGGGGCACTGTTTCAGTGCAGATTGTGTGTACCCTGTGACGAAGCAATACAAGACAAAATAGTAAAGGAAGCACACAGTTCTGAGTACTCTCTTCACCCTGGAAGTACCAAGATGTACAAAGACCTAAAGCAATTGTAATAGCCTACTTCTTAAACCCGGTCTGATTTCACGGTTGGCCCGGTTTAACCATACAGGACCCGAACCAGAGAGGGTTAAGGCGGGTTCCTTATGGACCATGATGGCAAGGGTGACTTTGAACACCGGTTGGCCAGACAAGTCCGAGTCAGTGCTAGAGGAGATGGGTGTACCCAAGCCGTGTACATGCACATATCATAAGGCCATGTACGGATAAAGCAGGTACGTAGCCGTATCTTAAAGCGCATATGTATATTATATCTTATGCTGAGAGTGAGATTCGTGCCGAGAGTCGAATTCCATCAAAATCTCACTCGTTGGCCAATTTTCGGCCCTCAGGTGGGCGGTCACAGGTGGACGCATCCGCCCACTTGAGTGACCCACCCATGAGGTTACAAGATGTCTTAAAAGGTATAAATAGCTATCATTATGTTTTTTTTTTCCTTTTTTCTCATTTATGACACTCGGGCGTTTGGTGAAAAGAGTAAAGAGGAGAGAGAAAGGAAGGGAAAGAAGAGGAAAAGGGAAGTAAGAGGAAGAAGAGATGGATTTCAACAGCGCCGAGGTTTGATCTTCCCATTCCCACACCGGAAGAGTGATCTCCAATACGAGATCTACGTTTAGAGGTGAGCAAAGGCTAGGTTCCTTAAACTTTCACCATACCCAAATGAAACCCTTGATCTGGGTAGAGTTTCTTGAGGTCTCCTAAATCCCCCTTGAGATGATGAATCTAAGGTTTAATAGATGGTTTATGTGTTGATTTTGAAGGATTTGAAGAAGTGTTTCCACGGTTGGAGGAGCATTGGTGATTTGAAGTGCTTTTGGGGTCTTTAAATGAGTTCTTGAGCAAAGAAGGTAAGATGGCTTCCATTCCTTAAATCTAACCTAGATCTAGGTTAGAACCATCTTATGAGACCTTGAGTGTGTGGAGAAGGGGTTTGGAAAGCCCCATTTGATTCCTCAAAGGTTGGGGAAGGCTTGGGGAAAAATGGTATTTTCCCGCCAAGACCAGTAGGCCAAACCGGTGGGCCGATCGGCGGGCCAACCTACCCGCCGGTCCTAGCAGGGCCCTCGGGCCAACCGTCTGGCCGACCTGCCCATCGGTCATGATCGGTGAGTCTGACTGGTGGGTCAAGACAGGTGGGCTGTCCGACCCACCCAAGAGGCTCCCAACGTGATTTTTACGTCCGAATGGACCCAAAATGGACGTGCGACCTTCTTTTAGGATTCTAAACATGATTTTGTCATCAAATATTGTTAATTTTGACCCCAAGGTGGTGAAATACTAACCCCGGTCAATTATGACAGGTTCACCAAAACTTATGCTTCTCGCATCGGATCTCACCCGTACCAGGCGTGAGTCTTTGTACACTACAGGTAAGTGGGGAGAGGACGTTTGGCCTTGTTTCAAGGCTTGTTTGGCATTCATCTAATTGTATCTAGACTAGCTATGTCATCATGCAAATGCTATGTAGCTTAGCCATCCTCATATTTTATGCCATGTGTGTTGTGTTTATTTCTCAATGCCAAATGATGATATGCTTATGTGATGAATGTTGACATCATTGTGCATGATGCATTAATAGACTAGATGCCGTAGTCGGTTTGGAAACGAGTGCATTGGTGGCCTGTGGAATGGGACGCTGTGGCACTATGCAATCGTACTATGTCATATAGGAGCATGCGGTTTAGGATTATCATCTTCCCGTGCTACGACCCTTCCCAATAGGGGTTGAGGTGTTGGGTTACCATTTGGGGGGAAGCAGTGGTCACGATTGTCGGGTCACTGTGGCGGTTAGACATACGCCCGGCTGGTCATTAGGACAGTCGGCAACCCCGGTGGTATATTCAAGAGGGCCAATCGTACTGCTTTTAAATTACTGGAGTCAGCACCTTTATTTCTGTCATTTACTTTATGTTGAAAGCTGGTGGTCGACATATTTTACTTTTCTGAGTACTCACGGTGGGTCTTCTCCGATAACCCTATGGAAGTATCGTGGGATGGAGTTCGCGGCTCCTACCCGGAGTATACGCGCACTGTGGTTGTAGTAGCACTAAACCAAGGACTTAGTAATATTGTTTAGGTGGATGTGATTAAAAATGAATTGCATAGCATATAGTGCATATGGTTGTGATTTGTTGTGTGGACTGCTGTGTGGTCCTTCTTTTCACTTACTGAGCTAGTGAGCTCATCCCACGTGTGCACCTCTTTTAGATGATTTTGCAGATCATCAACCTGAAGAGCATGAGTCGGGCCCCACAGTTGAATTCCCTGAAGAGGATTGGTGGGTCCCCGAGGAATTAGAACACGACACAGATTGGTCGTGCGAGGGCTGTGCTGTGGGACCGTAGCTTTGATACTGAGCTTAGCTCTTCTTTTGATACTGAGCTGAGCTCTACCTTTTGATACCTAGCTGAGCTTTACCTTTGATGCCAAGCTGAGCTGTACCCTTTGTGTTTTTGATGATCCCTTTTGTGTACTTGATATGTAAATTGTATTCTTTTGTGTAAATATCATGCCTGCGGGCCCACATGTACTTAACTATGTATTACAATTTGGGTATCAAGTATAATGGGAATATTTACAGGTAAATTAAGCCTTCCACTGAACTGATGAACACTTTCTTAGTTGTGTGTATGCTGTGGTTGGATACTGTATCAGATGATCCTTGTAGGTTTGGGTTAACCGGTGTTAACCTGGTCACCGATCCGGTTCTGTGTGAACGGGGTGTGACAATGGTGGTATCAGAGCGTGATGCTCTATTCCACTCGCAACATACCATTAGACCCCATAGAATCTATAATAGGAAGTGGGATTGGGTTAATGTAAAAACTTTAAAGAGATAAAAGCCGAAGAAAGAAAGTAATAAAAATGGTTGCATTTACATATTGCATTTATGGCATACGTGAGAGAAAATGAAAGGTTAATTAATTGATGTCATAACCCATCGAATACGAGTTTGACGAAATTTCGGCAGCATAACGGCACAAAACAAGATTTCTAAAAAATTTTCACACAAACACCTGATAAACAACAGATATATATATATATATATATATATCATTAATCATAATTAACAAAAGACACCACAACTAAACTACACAAGTTATCAAACATACAAATTCGCCACAAACCACCATCAAAACACATCACCCCACAAATAAGTCCAGTTACAGAGAAAGTACAAAGAATGAGAAAAGAAAGAAAAATACAACAAGATCAACAACTTGAAACAGGTGAGAAGCTGGTGTGGACGAGCTAAGTCCTCACTAATCATCATCATCATCATCGTCATCGTCCAATACTACTGCTCCGTTCACCTGAGGTCTCAAGTTAACGTTGAGTCGACGGTCGTAGTAGTCAAACCTCGAGTTCACCAGCTGTACATCCCTCCGAAGTCGGCCAAAATCTGCTGAAATGGCATTGGCCATTGTATCCAAGTCCTGGCCAAATCTGAGAAAGGAATTCTCCAAAGTAGCTTGCCTCTCCAGGATGTGTTCCTCCCTAGAAGCACTCTCATCCAGTCTTCTTAACAGCTGATCTTGCCCATCCTTCAAAGCCCTCATAGTAGACATCATGCCCTCAAAATCATATGCACCACTCTCAGGTGGTGGGGCTCTATGCTGTGGGCCTGCAGCTCTAGTGAAGCCAGGATCAGCACCTCTCAACTCATGAGGCACCTCCTCAATGATGTCCTCATCCACAAAATCATCCTCCCCACCCTGAGGAACATAGTCCTCATCCTCCTTACTAGACTCCTCCTCCATGGGAATATCCTCCCTAGGGGCAGCCCTCCTATCTCTACCTCTCTGAGCTCCCGCTTTCTGAGGTACATCCATAAGAGTGTGGAGACCCATCCTCAATAGATTCCCCCTGTCAAACTTATCTGCTGGCATCTTCCCCTCCTCACTACTCAGGTCCACCCCAAAGAACTCGAAGATCCTGGTGAGGATCCTACCATATGGAAACCCTTCATCCTTGGGGTGTGAAGTATGGTGCTCCATCATCTTGAGGATGACGTAAGGCAAGCACAAGTGCTTGGCACCTCCCTCTAAGGCCGTATAGATGTAGTAAGCTAAGAAGGCTGCCATGAAGCCCATCTGGTTCCGATGGCCTCCTCTGAGGAGCAAGTTGAACTGGACCAAACGGGCAAACACACGAACCTCTGGGAAAAATGATGTCTCAAAATCTGGACGCTCCCTGCTGCCACAGATGGTCTCATAGATGTGGTCCGGTGTCTCCGAACTCATGAACGGGCCCATGGGCTTACTCCTAGGAGGACTATAGAAACGGTGCCCAGCTGAAGAGATACCCAAAATACTAGCTAGGGTGTCCACGGTCAGCTGAATGTCCACCCCCTTCACCATACTAATTATCGTATACTCTCCGTACTGGTAGGAAACCTTCAGGTTATAGTAGAATCTATGAACCAGCTGCTCGTAGCACGGACGGTCTATGTGGAGGATAGACTGCCAACCCAATGCGGTGAACCTCTCCTGAAGTTGAACCTTATGGAAGTCGTCAACTATCACAGTCTTCTCCATCATTACAGACCTCTTCAGGAAGGCCTGCCAGTTGGTTGCTGCCTCTGAACAGCAGAAGAGTTCCTCGTCATAGTCGGAAGGATCAATAGGGGTAGGTCCGGGTCACCCTGTGCAGGGGGCTGGAGAACTAGTCCCCGCACTCTTCCATTTGGAAGCGGTGGTCTTACGCCAGTAGAAGAGGATGCGGGTTCCTTGCCCTTGCGAGAAGACATCCTGGTAAGAAAAGAGGAAAGAAGGGTGAGTAAAGAAAAAAGGAATAACAAAGGGAATAAATAGATGGGTGAGCAGTAAGAGGAAGCCCCAAAACCCAATTCTCGAAAAACAGAAAATGTGATAAGTGAGGAGTGATAAAAAGCCTATGAATGAAATTCCATCATTCTACAATCTAGAATATGCAAAAACATCTACTATTATGATATTGAGGTGAAAGAGAATCAAAGGAACCCAACACAAAGAGATGGGTTTTCATGGGAAGAAATGGGATTTCAGGCATACATGACTTCTGTGATCTCTACAACATGTCAAGTGCAAATCAAACATAAGGCATTGCATTTGAGTTATTAATTGGGAAGAAAAGAGCAAAGATTGAAGAAATCCCCAAATTTGAGAAAACTAGGGCACGGTTGGGGTTTTCTCTCAAAAATTGAGAAGTAAATCCTAAAACTAGAAACAAATCACAGAGAAAACATCACATTTACATGAAATCACTGTTCTATGGAAGGAAACACGGAAAAGAACTGAAATTTAAGACTACTCATGAGTTCTACCCCCATAGTATATGTTTTGAGAAGAAAATGAGGAAGAAACTTACTTGTGAGTAGAGGAGTTGAATCTTCCCAAAACCGCCGGATCATTGAGTGAGATCGCGAGTGGAAGCGTCAAGGAGCTCTCAAAAATCGCTTGAGAGGGAGAGAGAGAGAGTGAGGAAGAAAACGTGAGAACAAATGATGAACAGGGGCTTAAAAGCCCTGTTTGAAATTGCCGCTCGGGTAGGACCGGCAGGCCGACCGACGGGCCAACCTGCCCACCGGTGGCAGCCCACCGATTGAGAGAAAACCTGAAAATAAAAATAAGAAAAATGGACAATGTGGGGTATTATAATTATTCTTATTATTATAATTATTATAATAATATACATGAAAAAAAAGGGGTGTGTGGATAGCACCATATGGTCAAGTGGGACCATCATCCGACTAGTTGAAGCACTAGCACCGTAATTTCAGGATTAACCTATGGCTAGTTGCAAAACCTTCATACACTATAATACCCTGTGCGTTGGCATATGATTATGTGCCGATATCAATTCTAAGGTGTTTAACCAATGTGGTGAATGATATGTTTCAGGTACAGGGATACGATGGTACGTACTAGATCCAATAGCAATGCACGAGGTACCTCGCGTGGTCCTCGTCCGGTTGGTCGACCACCGAATCCCAAAAGGTCCCGCTCTATGGGGCAAACCTCACTTCCACAACCTCCAGAGACCTTTGGTCAGGGTGGGGCACAAGGGGACCCACCTATGACTGCACTTCCGGACCCTCCACCGGTTATTACTCCGGGGGATGTTGCTACCATAATCCAGCAGTCACAACAGGCTTTCCAGTAACAAATGTTTCAACAACAGCAAGCATTTATGGCTGCTATACAGCAACAATTGGACCTTTCTCAAACAGGTCAACCTCCCCAGATACTTACTCCACAGGACCCACCTGTAGGGTCTGGTACAGGGCCACAAGTGGGAGGTACCCCTCCAATTCCACCATTCAGTGTTCCTCCATATGTGGCGCCCCCTCCATACCCTTACTATCCAGCTTATGCTCCTAATTACCAGTCGATGAATAATACGTCAAGGGTAGTGGAGTCATTCAAGAGGAACTTGCCACCTGTATTCTCTACGGTGGGGAGTGATCCTTTGGAGCCGGACTAATGGATCAAGGAGCTAGAGAAAATATTTGAGGTGATTGAGTGCACAGATGCACAGAAACTCATTTGTGCGGGGTTACAACTCAAGAAGGAGGCCAACTCTTGGTGGCAAGCCTCTAAGCCCATATTGTTGGCTGCACATCCGGAACCCACCTGGGAACAGTTCAAGGAGTTGTTCTTGGACAATCATTACCCACGTAGCTTCAGAGACCGCAAGGAGAAGGAATTTATGGCCTTAACTCAATGAGGTAAAATTATCCTTGAGTATCAGCAGCAGTTTGAGAGCTTGTTCCATTTTGCCCCTAGGCATATGAGGACAGTTGAAGAAAATGTTGCAAGATTTCTGAAGGGCCTAAAGGCATCCATTGGGTCTGTACTTGAGGTCTTAGACTTGACAGACTATGGCCAGATTGTACAGAAGGCCAAGACTATAGAAGATAAGCAAAAGGGAGACAGTCCCTCACACCTGGACTATGGAAGAGAACAAATCCATTTCCGGATATGGGCAACTCCTCCAAGGTATACCGTGGGTCGTACAGTTCTGGGCCTACATATAGGCAGCCCTATAGGCCATCTAGCTACCCTCCTCGACTAGCTGGTGGTTTGGGCTCTACATCTTTCCGCCCAAACACTAGTGCGGTACCTACAGTTCCAAGGCCACCCCGACCTCCATCTTCAACGGGTCAAGTTCAGATCTGTTGTTTTAATTGCCATTCCTATGGGCACTATACAAAAGACTATCGGGTCAGACCAGCCTTGCTCTCCAGTCAGCCCTCTGCATACCGACCTCCCTTAACTCGGGGGAATCAACCGCAGGGAAGGATGTATGCCCTATCAGCTGAGGAAGCTGAGGCCAGCACAGAAGTGGTAGCAGATACATTTTAAATTTAAGAAATTCCTTATGTTAAATATTGATGACCTGCTGTACTTATATGTATTGTTACACTAGGTGTCCTACCTATATCAGGCATACCAGCCTATGTCTTATTTGACTCAGGAGCTACACATTCATTCATATCTAAGAGATTTGCTGGGAAACTCGGTATGTCACCCAGGACCCTAGATCATAGGATGATTGTTAGTATGCCTACTGGTAAAGTTACACAGTTGAAGGAGGTGTATGGGCCATGCCCAGTGGAAATCAGTGGGAAGAAATTGGATGCACAACTTATTAAGTTCAATATGCAAAATTTCGATGTTATACTGGGCATGGATTGGTTGTCGGCTCATCGAGCTAATGTGATGTATGCTGAAAAGCTGATTAAGGTGACGGATGACAAAGGAAGAGAATTGGTATGCCGAGCAGATAAAATGAAATGGGAGAGAAAGGTTCTCGTCTCCGCCCTTCAAGCGGTAAAGTTGTTGGAGAGTGGATGTCAGGGCTACTTAGCATCGGTACTTGATGTTGATGCAAGGATTACACCTCTAGAAGAGGTAAAGGTGGTTAAAGAGTTTCCCGATGTCTTTCCAGATGATCTGATGCATTTACCGCCTGATAGAGAGTTGGAGTTTGCCATAGACTTGGTTCCTGGAGCAGCTCCAGTGTCTAAAGCTCCATACAGGATGGCATCAGCCGAATTAAAGGAGTTGCAGATGCAGTTGCAGAAATTATTAGAAAAGGGGTTTATTTGCCCAAGTGTTTCACCTTGGGGTGCCCCAGTAATGTTTGTCAAGAAGAAAGATGGTAGCTTGCGTATGTGCATTGATTATCGGGAATTGAATAAGCTAACCATTAAGAATCGGTACCCATTGCCACGCATTGATGATTTGTTTGACCAACTGCAGGGTGCAAGGGTATTTTCAAAGATAGACCTTAGATCAGGCTATTATCAGCTCAAGATAAAGAGCAGCGACATACCCAAGACTGCATTTAGGACTCGGTATGGTCACTATGAGTTCCTAGTATTATCTTTTGGGTTAACCAATGCACCGGTAGCATTCATGGATTTAATGAATCGAGTATTTCACGATGTCCTCGATAAATGGGTAGTTATTTTTATTGATGACATCTTGATCTACTCCAAGACAGAAGAGGAGCACACTCAACATTTGAGAATGGTGTTACAGAGGTTGGGAGAACAATGATTGTTTGCCAAATACAGCAAATGTGAATTTTGGCTTGAGCAAGTTGGATTCCTGGGGCACGTAGTGTCTAAGGCCGGAATCGAGGTGGATCCTAATAAGGTGAAAGCAGTAGTAGAGTGGGAAAGCCCTAAAAATGTCACTGAAATTAGAAGCTTCTTGGGTTTGGCTGCATATTACCAGTGCTTCAATTTTGCTCAAATCTCAGCACCAATGACTAAATTAACCAAAAAGGGTGTGAAATTCGACTGGGTAGGGGAATGTGAGAAGAGTTTCCAGGAATTGAAGAAGAGGTTGGTGTCGGCCCTTGTGTTGACCATCCCTGAAGGCATAGGTGGAATGGCAGTCTACACTGATGCTTCCAAAGTTGGGTTGGGTTGTGTTCTCATGCAATGCGGAAAGGTGATAGCGTATGCTTCCCGACAACGAAAGGAGTATGAGAAGAACTACCCCACTCATGACTTGGAACTAGCCGCAGTCATTTTTACCCTTAAGATTCGGTGACATTACTTGTATGGGGAGAAGTACGAGATATACAGTGATCACAAAAGCCTTAAGTACTTTTTCACCCAGAAGGATTTGAACATGAGGCAGAGGAGATGGCTTGAGCTCATGAAGGATTATGACTGCGACATTCAGTATCATCTCGGCAAGGCTAATGTAGTGGCAGATGCGTTGAGTCAGAAGGCACAGACTGTATCACTCTCACATTTGGCAGTTAGCCCACCACTTGTGCAAGAAGCGAAGCTAATGGATGAAGCCCTCTTATATGAAGGAGCAACCTTAGAGTTTGAACGTCAACCAGAAAACCTTAAATGGTTGACTGTATCCTTGGCGGCTCTACAGGTTCATCCGACTATTAGGCAAGAGGTAATACTGAAACAACCTTTGGATCCTGAATTGCAGTGGATCAGAGTTAAGGTTTAAGATCAAACAATGAACGACCCAGATTTTGTTTTAGCCAGTGATGGGGCATTGATGTTTCAAGGCAGATTGTGTGTACCCGATGATTTAGATATACAAGACAAGATAGTGCGAAAAGCACATAGCTCCGAGTACTCACTCCAGCCAGGAAGTACAAAGATGTATAAAGACCTCAAACAAAATTACTGGTGGCCAAGCATGAAAGTCACAATAGCTCTATATGTAGCGACTTGTCTTATATGCCAGAAAGTAAAAGCTGAGAGGCATCGACCTTATGGTACTCTTCAGCCACTCCTAGTACCAGAATGGAAGTGGGATAGGATTACAATGGACTTTGTCACCGGACTACCATGTACACCTAAGGGGATGGACGCGATATGGGTGATCGTTGATCGGCTTACTAAGACTGCTCATTTCATTCCCATCAAGACCAAGTTCTCTATGGCCAAATTAGCACAACTTTATATGGATAACATAGTGCGCTTACATGGAGTGCCAGTGAGCATTGTATCAGATAGGGACCCAAGATTCACTTTCAGATTTTGGAAAAGCTTCCAGCATGCCTTACGATCACAGTTGAATTTGAGTACTGCTTTTCACCCACACACTGATGGTCAGTCGGAGCGAACCATACAGATATTAGAAGACATGCTCAGGGCATGTGCGATGGAAATGTGTGGTAGTTGGGAAGAATATATACCCCTTATGGAGTTTGCCTATAACAACAGTTACCAAGCTACAATTGGGATGGCTCCGTATGAGGCATTGTACGGTAGGAAGTGCAGGACTCCTCTGTATTGGGATGAGGTAGGCGAACGCCGAATGTTAGGACCTGAAATGATACAGATGACTTGTGACAAGGTCGATGTTATTTGAGAACGGATTAAAGCAGCTCAGTCTCATCAAAAGAGCTATACAGACACCCGCAGAAAAGACATTGAATTTCAGCCAGGAGAAAAGGTGTTTCTCAAGATCTCTCCTACTAAGGGGTTGCAGAGATTTCACACAAAGGGGAAGTTGAGCCCAAGATACATTAGCCCATTTGAGATCTTAGCCCGGGTTGGCTCAGTAGCCTGCATGCTTGCTCTGCCACCTTCACTCGGGGATGTTCATAACGTATTTCATGTATCCATACTGAAGCGATACATCCATGATCCATCCCATGTATTACCCGTGGAACCAGAATATCTAGAAGCTGATATGACCTATACAGAGCAGCCAGCTGAAATTTTGGACCGAAAGGTGAAAACCCTTCGCAACCGTTCCATTTCCTACGTAAAGGTGCGATGGGCAAATCATTCACTTTAAGAAGCATCTTGGGAGAAAGAGGAGGAAATCCAAGCCAAGTACCCTCATGTTTTTTAACAACCAGGTATGCCAATTTCGAGGACGAAATTTTTAGAAAGGGGGGGGTAAATGTAATACCCTACTTCTTAAACCCGGTCTGATTTCACGGTTGGCCCGGTTTAACCATGCAGGACCTGAACCAGAGAGGGTTAAGGCGGGTTCCTTATGGACCATGATGGCAAGGGTGACTTTGAACACCGACTAGCCAGACAAGTCCGAGTCAGTGCCAGAGGAGATGGGTGTACCCAAGCCGTGTACATGCACATATCATAAGGCCATATACAGATGAAGCAGGTACGTAGCCATATCTTAAAGCACATATGTATATCATATCTTATGCCGAGAGTGAGATTCGTGCCGAGAGTCGAATTCCATCAAAATCCCACTCGTTGGCCAATTTTCGACCCTCAGGTGGGCAGTCACAGGTGGGCACATCCGCCCACCTGAGTGACCCACCCATGAGGTTACAAGATGTCTTAAAAGGTATAAATAGCTATCATTATGTTTTTTTTCCTTTTTTCTCATTTATGACACTCGGGCGTTTGGTGAAAAGAGTAAAGAGGAGAGAGAAAAGAACGAAAAGAAGAGGAAAAGGGAAGGAAGAGGAAGAAGAGATGGATTTCAGCAATGTCGAGGTTTGGTCTTCCCATTCCGATGTCAGAAGAGTGATCTCCAATACAAGATCTACGTTTAGAGGTGAGTAAAGGCTAGGTTCCTTAAACTTTCACCATACCCAAATGAAACCCTTGATTTGGGTAGAGTTTCTTGAGGTCTCCTAAATCCCCCTTGAGATGATAAATCTAAGGTTTAATAGATGGTTTATGTGTTGATTTTGAACGATTTGAAGAAGTGTTTCCACGGTTGGAGGAGCATTGGTGATTTGAAGTGATTTTGGGGTCTTTGAACGAGTTCTTGAGCAAAGAAGGTAAGATGGCTTCCATTCCTTAAATCTAACATAGATCTATGTTAGAACCATCTTATGATACCTTGAATGTGTGGAGAAGGGGTTTGGAAAAGACCCATTTGATTCCCTAAAGATTGGGGAAGGCTTGGGGAAAAATGACATTTTCCCGCCAAGACCGTGGGCCAAATAGGTGGGCCGACCGGCGGGCCAACCTGCCCGTCGGTCCTAGCAGGGCCCTCGGGGCCAATAGGAGGGCCCAACCGGTAGGCCAACCTGCCCGTCGGTCATGACCGGTGGGTCTGACTGGTGGGTCAAGATAGGTGGGCTGTCCGACCCACCCGAGAGGCTCCCAACGTGATTTTTACGTCCGAATGGACCCAAAACGAACGTGCGACCTTATTTTAGGATTCTAAATATGATTTTTTCATCAAATATAGTTAATTTTGACCCCAAGGTGGTGAAATACTAACCCCGGTCACTTATGATAGGTTCACCAAAACTTACGCTTCTCGCACCGGATCTCACCCGTACCAGGCGTGAGTCTTTGTATACTACAGGTGAGTGGGGAGAGGACGTTTGGCCTTGTTTCAAGGCTTTTTTGGCATTCATCTAATTGTATCTAGACTAGCCATGTCATCATGCAAATGCTATGTAGCTTAACCATCCTCATATTTTATGCCATGTGTGTTGTGTTTATTTCTCAATTCCAAATGATGATATGCTTATCTGATGAATGTTGACATCATTGTGCATGATGCATTAATAGACTAGATGCCGTAGTCGACTTGAAAATGAGTGCATTGGTGGCCTGTGGAATGGGATGCGGTGGCACTATGCAATCGTACTGTCATATAGGAGCATGTGGTTTAGGATTATCATCTTCCCGTGCTACGACCCTTCCCAATAGGGGTTGAGGTGTTGGGTTACCATTTGGGGGGAAGCAGTGGTCATAGTTGTCGGGTCACTGTGGTGGTTAGACATATGCCCGGCTGGTCATTAGGACAGTCGGCAACCCCGGTGGTATATTCAAGAGGGCAAATCGTACTGCTTTTAAATTGTTGGAGTCAACACCTTTATTTCTGTCATTTACTTTATGTTGAGAGCCGGTGGTCAGCATGTTTTATTTTTTCGAGTACTCACGGTGGGCCTTCTCCGATAGCCCTATGGGCGTATCGCGGGATGGAGTTCGCAGCTTGTACCCAAAGTATACGCGCACTGTGGTTATAGTAGCACTAAACCAAGGACTTAGTAATGTTGTTTAGGTGGATGTGATTAAAAATGAATTGCATAGCATATAGTGCATATGGTTGTGATTTGTTGTGTGGACTGCTGTGTGGTCCTTCTTTTCACTTACTGAGCTAGTGAGCTCATCCCACGTGTGCATCTCTTTTAGATGATTTTTCAGATCATCAACCTGAAGAGCACGAGTCGGGCCCCACAGTTGAATTCCCTGAAGAGGATTGGTGGGTCCCCGAGGAATTAGAGCACGACACAGATTGCTCATGTGAGGGCTATGCTGCGGGACCGCAGCTTTGATACCAAGCTGAGCTTTACTGTTGATACTGAGCTGAGCTCTTCTTCTGATACCGAGCTGTGCTCTACCTTTTGATATCGAGCTGAGCTTTACCTTTGATGCGGAGCTGAGCTCTACTTTTGGTACCGAGCTGAGATGTACCCTTTGTGTTTTTTATGATCCCTTTTGTGTACTTGGTATGTAAATTGTATTCTTTTGTGTAAATATCATGCCTGCGGGCCCACATGTACTTATCTATGTATTACAATTTGGGTATCAAGTATAATGGGAATATTTACAGGTAAATTAAGCCTTCTGCTGAACTAATGAACACTTTCTTAGTTGTGTGTATGCTGTGGTTGGATACTGTATCAGATGATCCTGGTAGGTTTGGGTTAACCGGTGTTAACCCGATCACTGGTCCGGTTCTATGTAAACGGGGTGTGACAGCAACACTACTGGTGGCCAGCAATAAAGTCCACAATAGCTTTGTATGTGTCGACTTATCTTGCATGTCAAAAAGTCAAAGCTGAACGGCACCGACCTTTTGGCACTCTTCAACTGCTCCCAGTACCTGAATGAAAGTGGGATAACATTATAATGGACTTCGTCACCAGACTACCACGTACACACAAGGGAATGGATGCAATTTGGGTAGTGGTTGATAGGCTTACTAAGACAGCTCACTTTATTTCGATTAGGACCACTTACACCATGGATAAGCTGGCACAACTCTATATGGATAATGTTGTATGCTTAGATGGTGTACCAGTGAGCATTGTATCAGACAGAGACCCAAGGTTTACCTCTAGATTCTGGAAAAGCTTCCAGCAAGCCTTGGGATCACAATTGAATCTGAGTACGACCTTCCATCCACTGACAGATGGATAGTCCGAGTGAACAATACAGATATTAGAAGATATGCTCCGAGCCTGTGCCATGGAAATGAGTGGTAGTTGGGAGGAATATATACCTCTTACGGAGTTTGCTTACAACAATAGTTACCAAACTACAATTGGGATGGCTCTATATGAAGCATTGTATGCAGAAAGTGCAGGACTCATCTATACTGGGACGAAGTAGGTGAACATCAAATGCTTGGACCAGAAATGATTCAGATGACATGTGATAAAGTCGATGTCAGTAGAGAAAGAATTAAAGCAGCCCAATCACGTCAAAAGAGCTATGTAGATAGCCGTAGGACGGAAGTGGAATTCCAAGAGGGGGAGAAAGTGTTCCTTAAAATTTCTCCTACCAAAGGCCTATGTAAATTTCATAAGAAAGGCAAGTTGAATTCGAGATATATTGGGCCATTTGAGATTTTAAAGCCAGCTGGAGCAGTAGCATACATGTTGGCATTACCACCTTCCTTGAGCAGTGTTCACAATGTCTTTCATGTGTCCATGTTCAAGCAGTATGTTCATGATCCATCCCACGTACTACCTGTGGAACCAGAATACTTAGAAGCTGATATGACGTATGAAGAACATCCGGCTGAGATCTTAGACCAAAGGGTGAAAACTCTCCGCAACCGCTCTATCGCTTTCATGAAGATTCGATGCACCAACCACCCAATCAAAGAGGCATCTTGGGAGAAAGAGGACAATATTCAAACCTTGTATCCTCATCTTTTCAGACAACTAGGTACCACAATTTTGGGGATGAAATTTTCAAAAAGGGGGGGTTAATGTGATACCCTACTTTCTAAACCCAGTCTAATTACCCGTATTGACTTGGTTTGATCATATAGGGGCTGAACCGGAGAGAACCGATACAGGTACCATATGGAATATAGTAGCAAGGGTGACCTTGAACTCGGGTTGGCCTGACATGACCGAGCGGGTACCAAGGGTAATACGTGCACCCAAGCCTTGCACTTGCATGCCCCACGAGGTCATATACAAAAAGTAAAGGTACGTAATAGTATTTGTGGGTGCGAACATAATCTAATATTATGTGGGAGGTTATTCCCATTGAAACCCACCTGAGATATCCCACCTAAGATTTAGCCCACCTAAGATGTACCCACCTGAGATTTAGCCCACTTGAGATAGCCCTCCTAAGATTTAGCCCACCTGAGATAGCCCACCTGAGATTTAGAAGATATTTTTGGGGGCCCATGTATAAAAGGGGTGGACATTAATTGTCTTTCCCTCATTACTGTAGTTGGTTGGTGGGAGAGTAAAGAAGAGAGAGAAAGAAGAAGAAAGGAAAAGAGGAAGAAGAAGAAGAAAGAAGAAGGGAAATCGACCGTAGAGCTTCATTGGAGCTAGGGTCTTGGTATTTTGGGCCCAGATTTATGATTAGCTCGTCGAGGTCTTCGATTTGAGGTAGGTATTGTACACATTCCAAGGATTCTTAGGAAAACCCCATTCTTAAACCCTCTGATTGGTTTTTGGGAAAGAAGCCCCATGGATCTTGCTAATCCTACTTGAATAATTAAATTTAAGGTCTAATGGAAGGTCTGTATCATGATTTTGAAGGATTTGGAAGGAGTGTTGATGAAGATCTAGAGTATTTTGAGGTTCTTGATCAAAAGAAGTAAAATTTGGGGTTTCATTAGTGTTCTTGAGAAAGAGGTAAGAATCTTCCTTTTTCTTTTCATTTGATTTTAGATCTAGGTTGAAGGTACATGATTGGACCTTAGATAAGTGATTTGAGTCGTCAAATCGTCTCCAAATAAGTTCCCTAAGCCGAAGGAAAGTCGGGAATGATGTTGGAAAAGTTTTTGTTCAAAGACTGGGGCTATTTTTACCCTACCTGTCTTCCGGTTTTAGCCCACTTGAGTTCCCAAAACTTAGATTTTAGGCTATGGAGTAACCGGTGGGCTATGTTACATAGCACATAGCCTACCGGTATTTTGGTTTTAGCCCACCTGAGTTTCTAGAACTCAGTTTTCAGGCTCTAGAGTAACCGACGGGCTAAAACCGGTGGCTATGGTCTTTGGCTCTAGCACGCCTGTCTTTCCAGAATTGCCAGAATTGGTCCAGATTTGATGGGTAACCCCCATTTATGATTCTAAACCCGATTTTAGTGTTCAAACATGACGATTTTGACCCCAAAATAGTGAAATGATAAACCATTATGTTTGTGATAGGTTCCACTCAATATTCACGTACCCACAGATTGGATCTTTTTCGTACCAGGTACAAGCATTGTGTACACATACAAGTAAGTGGAGAGTGGACTCTGATTTAATTTCAGAATGTTATGCATCATTTAACATATATTAGTCTAGCCATGTCATCATGTCACTTGTGTGTAGACTAGACATCACATATGCCATATCATATATTTGAATGTGCATTTACATAATATGCTATGCTTTGTGCCATGATGGAATATTCATTATGTCTTGATATATGTGATGGAGGAATCTCATTTGGACATGATATACGTGCTAGATTTTAGATGCCATAGTCGACTTGGAAATGAGTGCATGGTGGCACGTGGTATAAGACGCGGTGCCATTGTGTAATCGAACTATGCTCATGTAGAGGCATGTGGCTAGGATGTGATTTACCCTTGTGCTATGTCCCTTCCCAATAGGGGTTTACGTGTTGGGGGATCATTGGGGGGAAGCATCGAGTTACGATTGTCGAACTCCTGTAGGGCATGGCTGATCGCTAGGACAGTCGGTAACCCTGGTGATATATTCAGAGGGCCGATCGTACTACTTTTATTTCGGGTGGAGTCACCCATTTACTTTCTATCATTTAAATTTTTTGGGAGTCAACTTGCATTTTAAATTCTGGTACCAATGGTGGGCCTTCTCCGACAACCTTATGGGCATATCGTGGGATGGGGTTCGTGGCTCGTACCCGGGGCATACACGCACTGTGGTTGTGAGTAGCACATAACCTATGACCTAGTAATGTTGTTAGGCTAATAGGGTTAAAATGAATTACATATAGGCACATTTGTGTTGTGATTTTTTTTGTGGTTTTCCTTATGTTGTCTTCCTTTCCACTTACTAGGCTAGTGAGCTCATCCCACGTGCATAATTCTTTTTAGGTGATTTTTCAGATTACCCTCCTAGTGATCAGGAGCCGGGCCCCACTATGAAGTTTCCATCTGAGGATTGGTGGGTCCCTGATGAGTTTGAGCACTGTGCTGATTGTATATGCGAGGATTATGCTGCGTGGCAGCTGTGACTCCTGAGTGATTCTTTT
Organism: Macadamia integrifolia; assembly: GCF_013358625.1. Lineage (NCBI taxonomy): Eukaryota > Viridiplantae > Streptophyta > Magnoliopsida > Proteales > Proteaceae > Macadamia > Macadamia integrifolia. Next base: position 19,279,163 of record NC_056561.1, on the reverse strand, counting down.
TTATGTACTCCCTTTTTGTTACTTAATACTTAAATTGTTATATGTTTGTATATATATCATGCCTTCGGGCCCAGATGTATGTAACCTTTATAACTCAATTTGGGTATCAAGTATTTGGGAAACAATTACAGGTATTATTATGAATGAGTCTTCCACTGAAAATACAAGTCTGATCTTAGATCAGTAGATGTATGCTGTATTGCAGGTACTGCATTGTTGATCCTGGTAGGTTTGTGAGTTAACCAGTGTTAACTCAGTCATCGGCTCGGTTCTGTGCAAACAGAGTGTGACAGTCCATCCCTCATATTGCGAAGGGGACCAAGTTGACTATAAAGGATAGCTCGGTGTCTTGTTGATGTGTTATTGGGACAAGGATCTGGCACGGCCAGCACTTCAGAATGTAAGCCATCACATCATCCAACATATTGAGCCAGTAGAATCCCTATTGAAGGACTTTGTAGTCCAAGGCTTGTGCTCCTAAAGGGTTTCCTCATATTCAGTTTTGGACGGACCAAGGCATTTAAGAACTGGCCCGAAGACCATTCTCTTATATGATGCTCCCTCATCTTTGAGTATGTACTAGCCTATCGGCTTTTGATCTTTCATTATCGGCTTTATCTTATGGTAGGGAGTTGTTCTTAAGGTACTTTATGATGGGATCCATCCAATTTGGTTCTTGTTCAGCACATCACAGTAGTACTTCTTCATGAGTCCGCTTCTTGAGTAGTTCGAAATAAATTATGCTATTGCTATTCCTCGTATTTTGCTGTTTTCAGTCGGGACAGAGCATCTATCAAATCATTCTCTACTCTAGGGACTTGCTTGATTTCAAATTTGGTGAACTGGGTGGTTAAACTCTTCACTTTCTTCAGATAGCTCACCATCCTTTCCTCCCTTGCTTGATATTCACTGTTCATCTGATTCACAATGAGTTGGGAGTCACTGTGGACTAATAGCTTAGTTTCGTGCATCGCTCGGGCTATCCGGAGTCCTGTTATCAAAGCTTCATATTCTACCTCATTATTGGTGGTAGTAAAAGTGAATCACAGTGCATATTGGGTCTTGAATCCCTCTGGGCTGGTTAGGATCAAACCCGCCCCACTTCCCATTCCACTGCTTGAGCCATCAATGTACAATGTCTAGACTTGAGCAAGCTGTGTACTTTTTTCATTTTCCTCATTCTCGTCTGTTAGAGTATATATTACTATAAAGTCTACCAATGCTTGGCCATAAATTTTTCATACATAAGCACCTGATAGACAACATATATATACAAATAAGCAAAATCGATAAAGGCTAACTAATGTTGTTACAACTAAATTACAATAAGTCATCAAGTATACAAAGCTAACCACAAGTCACCAACAACATCATAACACCATACTAGCAAGTCCAATTATAGAGAAAAGTACAAAAAAAAAATATAATATAAACAACATAGAGACAAGTAAAAAGCTGATTTAGATATGTGAGCTAAGTCCTCAGAGACCCTCGTCATCGTCTAACTCTACTACTCCATCCCTCCTAGGCCTCGATCTAACATTGAGCCGACGGTCGTAGTAATCAAACCTTGAGTTCACTAGTTGTACATCCCTTCGGAGTCGCGAAAAATCTGCTAAAATAGCGTTGGCCATTGTGTTCAAATCCTCGCCCAATCTTAGGAAGGAACTCTCTAATGTAGTCTGCCTTTCTAAGATATTTTCCTCTCTAGTAGCACTCTCATCTAGTCTTCTCAGAATCTGATCTTGCCCATCTTTCAAGGCCCTCATAGTAGTCATCATAGTCTCAGAGTCGAATGCACCACTCTCAGGTGGTGGGGCTCTATACTGTGGGCTTGCAGCCCTCGCAAAGTCAGGATCAACATCTCTTGAATCAAGAGGCTCCTCCTCAAATTGAGGAACATAATCCTCATCCTCCTCACTAATTTCCTCCTCCTCTATGGGGACATCCTCCCTGTGGGCATTCCCCCTGTCCCTGCCTCTTTGAGCTCCTGCTCTCTGAGGTACATCCATAAGAGCTTGGAGACCCATCATTTATAGGTTTCCCTTGTCAAATTTGTCCACTGGAGTCTTTCCCTCCTCACCATTCAAATCCACCCCAAAGAACTCAAAGATCCTGGTGAGGGTCCTACCATATGGGAAACCTCCATCCTCATGGTGTGTGGTATGATGCTCCATAGTCTTAAGTATAACGTAGGGTAAGCATAAGTGCTCGGCACCTCCCTCCAAGGCCTTATAGATGTAGAAGGCTATGTAGGCCGCCATGAAGCCTACCTGGTTGCGGTGACCTCCTCTAGGGAGTAAATTAAACTGAACCAAGCGAGCAAATACACGAGCCTCCAGGTAAAATGTTGTCTCGAAATCCGGACGTACCATGCTGCCACAAATGGTCTCGTAAATGTGGTCCTACGTCTCCAAACTTAAGGATGGGCCCACGGGCTTACTCATTGGGGGACTATAGAATTGATTCCCAACTGATGAAATATCTAAAATACTAGCAAGGGTGTCCATGGTCAAGTGAATGTTCACCCCCTTCACCATGCTGGTGATTGAGTACTCCCTATATTGGTAAGAGACCTCCAAATTACAGTAGAATCTTCGAACCAGTTGTTCATAGCATGGATGATCGATGTTAAGGATGGACTGCCAACCCAGTGCAGTAAATCTCTCTTGAAGTTGAATCTTATTGAAATCACTAATTACCACGGTCTTCTCCATCATCACAGACCTCTTTAGGAAGGTCTGCCAATTAGTTTCCACCCTCAAACTCCAGAAGAGTCCCTCATCATAGTCTAAAGGATCGATAGGGGCATGTCTTTGTTGCCTTGTGCGAAGGGCTGGGGAACTAGTCCCTGCACTTTTCCATTTAGAAGTAGTGGCCTTACGTCGATTGGAAGAGGATGTGGGTTCCTTGGCTTTGCGAGAAGACATCTTAGCAAGAAAAGAGGAGGAATAATGATAAATAAGGATGTTGCATAACAAAGGAAGCAAATAGGTGGGTGAGCAAGCATATGTAAATGCACCTAAATACATAATGTGGATTATTATCAAAAGAGGAGTGGTTAAACCATGGAGAAATGAAGAGGAGGAAGCCCCCAAAACACGACATCCACTAGCATGTTGCAAAATAGAAACGTAACAAAGGCGTATAAAGCATGGCAAGTGAGAAGTGATGGAAAGCCTCATGAGAATTTCCTCAAGTGGGGTAATTGGTGTCAAATGATGGAAAACCCCAAATGTCAATGTGCAAGTTCAATCTAAGAAAATGAAAAGTCCCATAATAGTGTAAAGCTTGAAGCTTACATGTCAATGAATGAAATGCCTATCATTATACAATCAAGAATATGCAAGGAAATTTTTATTATGACATTGAGGTGCAATTAATGATAAGTGATTCAAGGTTGTTCACAAGCATGGAATGATGTGAAGAGAATCATAGAAACCCAGAAATTTTTTCCCAAGGAACCCAACACAAAAGAAAAGGATTTTCATGGAGAAGAGATGGATTTTCATGGGAAAGAGATGGGATTGCAAGCATATACAAGTTTCCATGATCTCTCCAACTTTGTGAATGCAAATCAAGGATAAGAAATCTCATTGAGTTGTTAGTTGGGGAGAAAAGGGTAGAGATAGAAGAAAACCCCAAATTGGAAAAATTAGGGCGTGGTTTGGGATTTTCTCTCATAGATTGGGTAGTAAAGCCCAAAACTATGAATGAATCACAAAGAAAGTATCATATTCTCATGGAATGATTGTTCTATGGAAGGAAACATGAAAAAGATCAAGTTTTGGGCGTATAAATAGATTCAACCTCCAAAATACATGTTCTAAGAAGGGGCATGGAGAAGGGACTTACTTGAGAGTGAGAGGAGCTTGGATCTTCCAAAATCCACAAAATCGTTGAGTGAAAACACGAGTGGACGCGCCAAGAACCCTCCAAAAATCGCCTGAGTGAGTAAAGGGGAAGAAATGGGAGAAAGAGGAGAAAATAGGGCATTAAAAAGCCCCTGTGCGTATTCGCCTCGGGTTGGACCGGCGGGCCTGACCCGAGCTGCCCGCCGGTGGCAGCCCGCCGGTTGGGAGAAAAACACAAAAAAAGGGGATGTTACTATATATATAATATTGATAGGTAATAATATAAAAAAAAGGAGGGGGTCGAGTGGGACCATCATCCTACTTGTCGAAGCACTAGCACCATATTTTCGGGATTTAGCTGTGGCTAGTTGCAAGACATCATACACTGTAATACCCTGTGTTGTGCCGATGTAAATTCTAAGGTACTTAACCAATGTTTGTGTATGGTATGTTCCAGGTGCAAGGACACGATGGTACATACTCGATCCGGTAGCAATGCACGAGGTACCTCACGTGGTCCTCGTCTGGTCGGTCGACCACCAAATCCTAGAAGGTCCCGCTCTGTGGGGTAAACCCCACTCCCACAACCTCAAGAAACCTTTGGTTAGGGTGTGGCACAAGGGGACCCACCCGTGACTACACTTTCGGATCCTCCACCGGTCATCACTCCGGGTGATGTTACAACCATAATCCAGCAGTCACAACAAGCCTTCCAGCAACAAATGCTTCAGTAGCAGCAGGCATTTATGGCTGCTATACAGCGACAGTTAGACCTTCCTCAACCCGGTCAACATCCCCGGATAATTACGCCACAAGACCCACCTGTAGGATCTGATATTGGGCCACAAGCTGGAGGTACACCTCCAATTCCACCACTCAGCATTCCTCCGTATATGGTGCCCCCTCCATACCCTTACTATACGGCATATGCACCCAATTACCCACCGACGAATAATACGTCAAGGGTAGTGGAATCCTTCAAGAGGAATTTGCCACCTATGTTCTCTAAGGTGGGAAGTGATCCTCTAGAGCTGGACCAGTGGATCCAAGAGCTAGAAAAGATTTTTGAGGTAATTGAGTGCACTGAGGCACAGAAGCTTATTTGTGCGGGGCTGCAACTTAAGAATGAAGCCAACTCTTGGTGGCAAGCCTCTAAGCCTATATTATTGGCCGCACATCCGGAACCCACATGGGAGCAGTTCAAGGAGTTGTTTTTGGCCAACCATTACCCTCATAGCTTCAGAGACCGTAAAGAGATAGAATTCATGGCCTTAACTCAAGGGAATAAGACTATCCTTGAGTATCAGCAGTAGTTTGAAAGCTTGTTCCATTTTTCCCCTAGGCATATGTGGTCAGCTGAAGAAAAGGCTGCAAGATTTCTGAAGGGATTAAAGGCATCTATTGGGTCAGTGCTCAAGGTCTCAGATTTGATAGATTATGGCCAGATTGTGCAAAAGGCTAAAACCATGGAAGATAAGAAGAAGGGAGAACAGTCCCTCACACCTAGATTGTGGAAGAGGACTAATCCATTTCCGGACATGGGCAACTCATCCAAGGTATACCGTGGGTCATATAGTTTTGGGCCTACATACAGACAGCCCTATAGGCCATCTGGCTACCTTCCTCGATCAGCTGGTGGTCCGGGCTCTACATCTTTTCGCCCAAACACTAGTACGGTGCTTATAGTCACAAGGCCACCTTGTCCCCCATCTATGTCAGGTTAGGTACAAAGGGGCCCCACCCTAGTCTTGGCATCACAGATCTGTTGCTTTAATTGCCACTCCTATGGGCATTATGCTAAAGACTGTCGGGTCAGACCAACCTTACCATCCAGTCAGCCCTCAGTATACAGACCTCCCTTAACTCGGGGGAATCAACCGCAAGGAAGAATGTATGCTGGTATGTCACCCAGGACACTAGATCATGGGATGATTGTTAGTATGCCTACCGGTAAAGTTACACAGTTGAAGGAGGTGTATGGGCCGTGCCCAGTGGAAATCAGTGGGAAGAAATTGGATGCACAACTCATTAAATTCAACATGCAAAAATTTGACGTTATACTGGGCATGGATTGGTTGTCAGCCCATAGAGCTAATGTGGTGTGTGCCGAAAAATTATTTAAGGTGATAGATGATGAAGGAAAAGAATTGGTATACCAAGCAGATAAAATGAAACGGGCTAGAAGGGTCCTCGTCTCCGCTCTTCAAGCGGTAAAGTTGTTGGAAAGTGGATGTCAGGGTTACTTAGCATCAGTACTTGATGTTGATGCAAAGGTTACACCTCTAGAAGAGGTAAAGGTGGTTAAAGAATTTCCCGACGTCTTTCCAGATGATTTGATGCATCTACCGCCTAATAGAGAGTTAGAATTTTTCATAGACTTGATTCCTGGAGTAGCTCCAGTTTCTAAAGCTCCATACAGGATGGAACCAGCCGAGTTGAAGGAGTTACAGATGTAGTTGGAAGAATTATTGGAGAAGGGGTTTATTCGCCCAAGTGTTTCACCTTGGGGTGCCCCAGTATTGTTTGTTAAAAAGAAGGATGGCAGCTTGCGTATGTGCATCGATTACCAGGAATTGAATAAGCTAACGATTAAGAACCGGTATCCATTGCCACGCATCGATGATTTGTTTGACCAACTACAAGGTGCAAAGGTATTTTCAAAGATAGACCTTAGATCAGGCTATTATCAGCTCAAGATAAAGAGTGGCGACATACCCAAGACAACGTTCAGGACTCGATATGGTCACTATAAGTTCCTAGTGTTATCTTTTGGGTTAACCAATGCACCGGCAGCATTCATGGATCTAATGAATCGAGTATTCCACAATGTCCTTGATAAATGGGTAATTATTTTTATTGATGACATCTTGATCTACTCTAAGACAGAAGAGGATTACACTCAACACCTGAGGATGGTGTTCAGAGGCTGAGAGAACAACAATTGTTTGCCAAATACAGTAAATGTGAATTTTGGCTTGAGCAAGTTGGATTCCTGGGACACGTAGTGTCTGAGGCCAGAATCGAGGTGGATCTCGATAAGGTGAAAGCAGTAGTAGAGTGGGAAAACCCTAAGAACGTTACTGAAATTAGAAGTTTCTTAGGTTTGGCTGGATACTACCGGTGCTTCATTGAGAATTTTGCTCAGATCTCTGCACCGATGACTAAGTTAACCAAAAATGGTGTGAAATTTGAATAGGTAGAGGAATGTGAGAAGAGTTTTCAGGAATTGAAGAAGAGGTTGGTGTCGGCCCCTGTGTTGACCATCCCTGAAGGCACAGGTGGAATGACAGTCTACACTGATGCTTCCAAGGTTGGGTTGGGTTGTGTTCTCATGCAACGCGGTAAGGTGATAGCGTATGCATCCCGACAACAAAAGGAATATAAGAAGAACTACCCCACTCATGACTTGGAACTAGCCGCAGTCATTTTTGCCCTAACGATTTGGCGACATTATTTGTATGGGGAGAAGTGCGAGATATACAGTGATCACAAAAGCCTTAAGTACTTTTTCACCCAAAAAGATTTGAACATGAGGCAAAGGAGATGGCTTGAGCTCATGAAGGATTATGACTGCGACATTCAGTATCATCTCGGCAAGGCTAATGTAGTGGCAGATGCATTCAGTCGGAAGGCACAGACTATGTCACTCTCATACTTAGCAGTCTGCCCACCACTGGTACAAGAGGCGATGCTAATGGATGAAACCCTCTTATATGAAGGAGCAACCTTAGAGCTTGAACATCAACCAGAAAACCTTGAATGGTTGACTGTATCCCTGGCAACCCTACAGGTGCATCCGTCTATTAGGCAAGAGGTGATAATGAAACAACCTTTGGATCCTAAGTTGCAACGGATCAGAGTTAAGATTCAGAATCAAATGATGAACGACCCTGATTTCGTTTTAGCCAGCGACGGGGCATTATTGTTTCGAGGTAGGTTGTGTGTGCCCGATGATTTGGAGATACAAGATAAGATAGTGCGGGAAGCACATAGCTCCGAGTACTCACTCCACCCAGGAAGTACAAAGATGTATAAGGACCTTAAACAAAATTACTAGTGGCCAAGCATGAGAATCACAATAGCCCTGTATGTGGCGACTTGTCTTACATGCCAAAAAGTAAAAGTTGAGAGACATCGACCTTATGGTACTCTTCAGCCACTCCCAGTACCAGACTAGAAGTGGGATAGGATTACAATGGACTTTGTCATCGGACGCGATATGGGTGATAGTTGACCAGCTTACTACGACTGCTCATTTCATTCCCATCAAGACCAAGTTCTCTATGGCCAAGTTAGCACAACTTTATATGGATAACATAGTGCGCTTGTATGGAGTGCCAGTGAACATTGTGTCAGATAGGGACCCAAGGTTCACTTCCAGATTTTGGAAAAGCTTCCAGCATGATTTGGGATCACAATTGAATTTGAGAACTGCTTTCCACCCGCAGACTGATGGTCAGTCGAAGCGAACCATACAGATATTAGAGGACATGCTCAGGGCATGTGCAATGGAAATGTGTGGTAGTTGGGAAGAATTTATACCCCTTATGGAGTTTGCCTAAAACTACAGTTACCAAGCTACAATTGGGTTGGCTCCATATGAGGCATTATATGGTAGGAAGTGTAGAACTTCTCTGTATTGGAATGAGGTAGGCGAAAGCCGAATGTTAGGACCTGAAATGATACAGATGACTTGTGACAAGGTTGATGTTATTCGGGAAAGGATTATGGCAACTCAGTCACGTCAAAAGAGTTATACAGAGAACCACTGGAAAGACATTGAGTTTCAAGCAGGAGAAAATGTGTTTCTCAAGATTTCTCCTATTAAAGGGTTGCAAAGATTCCATAGAAAGGGTAAGTTGAGCCCGAGATACATTGGCCCATTTGATATTTTAACTCGGATTGGCTCAGTAGCCTACATGCTTGCTCTACCACCTTCTCTCAGGAATGTTCATAACGTATTCCATGTATCCATGCTAAAGCGATACGCTCATGATCCATCACATGTATTACTCATGGAACCAGAATATCTAGAAGCTAATATGACCTATACAGAGCAGCCAGCTGAAATCTTGGATCGAAAAGTGAAAACCCTTCGCAACCGCTCCATTTTCTTCGTGAAGGTGCGATGGGAAAATCATTCACTTGAAGAAGCATCTTGGGAGAAAGAGGATGAAATCCAAGCCAAGTATCCTCATCTGTTCGAACAACCAGGTATGCCAATTTCATGGACGAAATTTTCAAAAAGGGGGGGTAAATGTGATACCCTACTTTTTTAAATCGGTTTAATTACACGGTTGACCCAGTTTAACCATGTAGGACCCGAACCAGAGTGGGTTAAGGCGGGTTCCTTATGGACTATGATGGCAAGGGTGACTTTGAACACAGGTTGGCCAGACAAGTCCGAGTCAGTGCCAAAGGAGAGGGATGTACGCAAGCCGTGCATATGCACATATCATAAGGCCATGTACGGGTAATGCTGGTAGGTAGTCGTATCCTAAAGTGCATACGTAGAATATACCTTGTGCCGAGAGTGAGATACACACTGAGAGTCGAATTCCATCAAAATCCCACTTGTTGGCAAATTTTTGGCTCTCAGGTGGGCGGTCACAGGTGGGCGCATCCGCCCACCTGAGTGACCCACCCATGTGGTTACTAGATGTTTTAAAAAGTATAAATAGCATTATTGTGTTTTTCATTTTCTCATTTATTACATTATGGAGTTTGGTGAGAAGAGTAAAGAGGAGAGAGAAAAGAAGGGAGAAAAGAGAACAGAGAAGAAGAAAGGGGAAGGAGGAGGAGGAAGGAAAGGATTTAAGCGGCGCCAAGGTTTGATCTTCCCATTCCGACGCCGGAAGAGTGATCCCCAACGCGAGAGCTACAATTGGAGGTGAGCAAAGGCTATGCTTCTTAAACTTTCACCAAACCCAGGTAAAACCCTTGATTTGGGTAGAGTTTCTTGAGATCTTGTAAATCCCACTTGAGATGATGAATCTAAGATTTAATAGAGGGTCTATGTGTTGATTTTGAAGGATTTGAAGACGTGTTTACCAGATTTGAGAAGCATTGGCGATTTCTTCAGCAAGGAAGTGATTTTTGGGGTTTTGATAGAGTTCTTGAGCAAAGAAGGTAAGATCGCTTCTCAATCCTTAAATATAACTTAGATTTAGGTTAGAATCATCTTATAAGACCTTGAATGTGTGGAAAATGTGATTGAAAAAGCCCCATTTGATTTCCCAAAAGTTGGGAAAAGTTTTAAGGAAGAAGGCAAATTTTCGCCCTCTCAGGTGGGCCGGGACTGGTGGGCCGAACAGCCCGCCTGAGGGCACCCGCCTGAGAGGGCAGGCCCTCGGTCCCCACCGACGGGTCGACCCACCTGCCTGAGATAACCAATGGGCTGACCTGCCCACCTGAGAGGACCGGCCCTCGGTCCCCACCGATGGGCTGGGATTGGCGGGACGGCCGGTGGGCCGACCCGCCCACCTGAGAAGACCGGTGGGCCGTGACAGGTGGGCTGTCTGACCCACCCGAGAGGCCCCCAACGTGATTTTTTGTGTCCGAATGGACCCAAAACGGATGTGCAACCTTCTTTTATGATTCTAAACATGATTTAACCATCAAATCTTGTTAGTTTTGACCCTAAGGTGGTGAAATGCTAACCCCCTTCACTTATGATAGGTTTACAAAAATTTACGTTTCTCGCGTCGGATCTCACCCGTACCGGGCGTGAGTCTTTGTACACAACAAGTAAGTGGGGAGAGGATGTTTGACCTTATTTTAAGGCTTGTTTGGCATCATTCAATTGTATCTAGACTAGCCATGTCATCATACAAATTATGTGTAACTTAGTCATCCTCATATGATTATGACATGTGTGTTGTGTTTTACTTTCTCAATGCTAAATGATTGATGTGCTTATGTGATGAATGATGGGATCACTGTGCATGATGCATTAATAGACTAGATGCCGTAGTCGGCTTGGAAACGAGTGCATTGGTGGCCCGTGGAATGGGATGCGGTGGTACTATGCAATCGTACTATGTCATATAGGAGCATGCGGTTTAGGGTTATCATCTTCCCGTGCTACGACCCTTCCCAACAGGGGTTGAGGTATTGGGTTATCACTTGGGGGGAAGCAGTGGTCGCTGGTGTCGGGTCACTGTGGCGGTTAGATACACGCTCGGTTGGTCATTAGGACAGTCGACAACCTCAGTGGTATATTCAAGAGGGCCACTCGTACTGCTTTTAAATTGCTGGAGTTAGCACCTTTACTTTCTGTGATTTACTTTTATGTTGAGAGCCGATAGTCGGCATGCTTTACTTTTCCGAGTACTCACGGTGGGCCTTCTCCGACAGCCCTATGGGCGTATCGCGGGATGGAGTTCGTAGCTCGTACCCGGAGCATACGTGCACTGTGGTTGTAGTAGCACCAAACCAAAGACTTAGTAATGTTGTATAGGTGGATGAGATTTAAAATGAATTGCATAGCATATAGTGCATATGGATGTGATTGTTGTGTGGATTGTTGTGTGGTCCTTCTTTTCACTTACTGAGCTAGTGAGCTCATCCCACGTGCGCACCTCTTTTATATGATTTTGCAGGTCACTAGCCTGAAGATCAAGGGTCGGGCCCCACAATTGAGTTTCCCGATGAGGATTGGTGGGTCCCCGAGGAGTATGAGCACGGTATGGATTGCACATGCAAGGGCTGTGCTGCGGGACCGCAGTATTGATGCCATACAGGGTTTTACTTTTTGATTCTTTTGGTGACCCTCTTTTTGTGTACTTGATACATGAATTGTTATTCTTTTTGTGTAAATATCATGCCTGCGGGCCCACATGTATTTATCTATATACTACAATTTGGGTATCAAGTATATTGGGGGTATTTACAGGTAAATTAAGTCTTCCGCTGAACTTTTGAACGTTTATCTTAGATGTGTGTATGCTGTGGTTGGGTGCTGTATCAGATGATCCTAGCAGGTTTGGGTTAACCGGAGTTAACCCGGTCATCGGTCCGGTTCTGTGTGAACGGGGTGTGACAAACTTTGCCGCTTTGGTAGATGTAAGTACTACATATGACTGAGCTTCCACCCACTTAGTAAAGTAATCAATGGCGACTAGGATGAATTCTTTCCCGTTGGATGCTTTAGGATTGATCTTTCTTATGACATCGATGCCCCACATTGAAAACGGCCACAGGGAGCTAAGTGAAGGCAATTATGTTGGCGGGATGTGTATGATGTTGGCAAATATCTGATGCTTGTGACATTTCTTGACAAAGTCCACACAATCTGCTTTCATTGTATTCCAATAGTATGCAAGCCTGGGAACCTTCTTAGCCAACATCTTGGAATCCAAGTGGGATCCGCAAAGGCCTTAATGAATTTCCTCCAAGACTGTTCTAGCTTAATCCTCATCCACAAATAATAACTGTATCCCATCACAGGATCTTTTGTACAATAGGTCACCTTGGAGGATGAATTGGGTGGCATATCTTCTTAGGAACTTCTTTTCCCCATCAGTAGCTTCAACCGGATACTTCCTTTCTTTGATGAAGTCTACTATATGAGTAAACCAAGACCTTCTGTCCACCATAAGAGAATTCACCATGTTTTGATATATGGGTTTACTTCGCTGTTCTACCATAAATGGTCAGACTAGGTCCATAGGGTTACATTCTGTCATGGAGGCCAAAGTTGCAAAGGCATCCGCAAATCAGTTGTTATCCCTTTGGAAGTATCAAAAGAGATTTTTTCAAAATGCCCAATCACCTTTTACAAATGTTCTTGTTATGGCTTTAATTTCTCATCTCTAGTCTTCCATTTTCCTTGTGTTTGATAGATAACAATGGCTGAATCACTAAACACCTTGATCTTCTTTACTCTAATAGTCAGAGCTACTTCTAGTCCTAATGCATAGGCTTTGTACTCGATAATGTTGTTGGTACGGGGGAACTCCAGGAGGAAAGAAGAGGGCAAATAAAGGCCATTTGGAGAGACAAGTGGTACTCCTGCACCACATCCTTTCTGATTTGATGCTCCATCAAAGTATAATTGTCATTCATCAGCTATGCTTTCTTCTTCAAGTGCTATGATTTCTTCCATTGGAAAGGCATCATCCAAGACTCTTCCATCTTTTTTGGGGTGAGTTGCCAAATGATTGGCAATTGCTTGCCCCTTGATGGATTTCTGGATGACATAAGTGATGTCAAATTCTGGTAACAGTAGTAACCATCAGGCCATCCTTCGTGTGAGAGCTGGTTTCTCAGACAGATACTTGATTGGATCCATCCTTGAGATCCCCTTGACTGGGTATGCTAACATGTAGTGTCTCAACCTTTTTGTTGCCCAAACTAGTGCTGCACAAGTTCTTTCCAGAGATGTATACTTTGTCTCATACTCCAAGAACTTTTTGCTAAGGTAGTAGATGGCATGCTCCACTCCCTTCTTTGTCTTCTTTTGAGCTAACAAGGAGCCCATGGAGTACTCTCTAACCGACAAGTATAGTAGAAGTGGCTTTCCTTCAACTGGAGGTGCCGATACTGGTGCATTTATCAGATATCCTTTTATCTTATCAAAAGCTTGTTGACACTAGTCATTCTACTCCTTGGGCTGATTCTTTTTCAACAACAGTTCACAAATTGTAGTCAATTAAGCTATGAACTGGCTAATATATTGAATATGACCCAAGAATCCTTGTATCTCCTTCTCAGTGCGAGGTGTGGGAATTTCTTGAATTGCCTTGATCTTGACAGGATCGACTGTGATGCCTCTCTCACTCACCAAAAATCCCAAATATTTTCCTATCATTGCCCCAAATACATATTTCTCAGTGTTCGACTTCAGCTGATACTTCTTGATCCTTTCAAAGAATTGCCTGATACGGGGACGTGCCCCTGTCTACTCCTTTACTCCACTATCATGTAATCCACATAGAGTTCCACCACTTTGTGCATGATATCACACCCCCCAATTCCAGTAATCTCAACATATCATTAAGGATACTAGTGGTGTGAGTAAGACGCTTACCCGTATTACCAACCTACTAGGATCTCTGATAGCAGTACCTTAACATACACAATCTCACAACACGAACCAACCAATAGCAGCAGAATCAGAGTATATAATATAACGAAAATATAATAAAGTGGGGAAGATCTAATGGTATTGTATATCCTTAACCAAGTTATTCAATTACAATAATTTAAGACTTATACATAACAAGCCCAAAAGTATACCAATCACCAGTTCGGTATCAGAATAATCAAAAGAGACCCATGCAGCTCATGGTGCCGTGTAAGCACAGTGATTATATGCATAATCCTGGTCGTGCTCCTTTGCTCTGGCATCCACCATTCGGGCACTCTGTACTCGGGTGCGGTGGTAGAGTCACATCCTATCGCTACCATAGTACCTGCATCATCATCTAAAATGTAGCATATTTGTGGGGTGAGTTTCCAACTTGCTTAGTGAGGGGTGGGGTTCATGCACAACCAAGCACATGCATTTACATATATAATATTCCATAATGACATGAATACAGGAATTAAACACGTAGTCCATGATGCGAATGATGCAATCTATTTTTTTATTAATCCACCTAATAATAAAACTAAGTCTAGTAAATGCTACTACGACACATTAGGCTGCATCCCTAGGCCCTGCACTCGCACATCAGTCACCCAGTGATACAAACCCTAGTCATGATTAGGAGCCTGCCGGTCCTGGAATGCGACTGTTGGTCACCCAACAAACCCCTATTAACCGTCTTCTGACAGTCACAGCACCAGAATTACCATCAGCCACGATGGACTAGTTCCTGCCCCTGGCAACAATCACATTGTACCGCGGGTGTGGCATTCTGGAAAGGTTCATCAAACATGCCACCATTGGGTTATCCAACACCTTACCCCTGTTGAAAAGGGGACATAGCATGGGGAATGTCACCTAACCACATTATCCTATATGCCTTACATAATGATACGCGGGTGTGGGTACATTTCCAAGTATAGTCCTGGGGTACACGATGCTAGAATACAATCGGCTATAAAGTGTAACCCATGACTATATACCTATTCTAGCATACAAAGCAATTGAGTATGGACTACACAACACCGGAATTACCATCAACCACGAAGCATATCCATTTCCAAATATAGTCCCGGCGTACATGATACCGGAATTACCATCGACCACAAAGTGTAATCCATGACTACATCTAATCTAATGCACATAATCAATGCATGAATGCAACATACATACAACAATTATGGTATCGGAACCACCTCGGTCACACCAGATTCTGTCTCACGACATACATCTCATATCAATTTCCAATTCTGACAACAATATACTATGCAATGATATAACATGTTATGGAATTGTAAACACATAATTTTGTCTCTTTCCACTATGATGAAATGTGGATCTTGGACGAGACTTCTGACTTCGATCAAAAGAGATGGTGGACTAAGAAAATCCAGAAACATTCCACTACTTGAAAACCCTAGAAACCCACGCTGGAAGTGGATTGTGTGGACTTTGTCAAGAAATGCCACAAATGTCATATATTTTCCAACATCATACATATCTAGCCAACAGAATTGCATTCGCTCAGTTCACCCTAGCCATTCTCCACTTGGGGCATCGATATTATTAGAAAGGTCAACCCCAAAGCATCCAATGGTCACAAGTTTATTTTAGTAGCCATTGATTATTTCACAAAGTGGGTAGAGGCTCAGTCCTATGTGGTCCTCATATCTGCTAAGGTAGCCAAATTCATACAAGAAAATATCATTTCCCAATATGGAGTACCTCAAGAATTGATATCAGATCAGGGATCCCATTTTTAGGGTAAGACTGATAAAATTGAACAAAGTTCGATATCAGAAGACATCACTTTACCACTTACAGGCCACAGACCATGGGGTAGTAGAAGAAGCCAACAAGAACATCAACGTCATCCTACAGAAAATGGTGGAAACACACAAGGATTGGGCTGATAACTTACCCCTTGCCTTATGGGCATATCGGACTTCTATACTATCCTCGACAGGGGCAAACCCTTTCTCTTTGGTATATAGGGTTGAGGCGGTTCTACCCGTGGAAATCCTGGTACCATCCCTAAGGATGCATCTTGATAGTCAGCTACCTGAAGGAGAGTGGGTAAAGGCCAGATATGACGAGCTCAATTTTTCTCGATGAAAGGCACATGAAAGCAATGGATAATCTGAAAAAAATATCAAGTGAGAATGGCCAAGGCATTTAACAAGAATGTGAAGCCCCACCACATAGAGGAGGGTGAGCTTGTTCTTTGAGAACAAAGAGCCCCAATTCATGACCCAAGAGAGAAATTCAGGCCTAACTGGAGTGGCCCATTCACCGTCAAAGAGATTTTACCAGGCAAGACTGTGAAACTCATAGATTACAACAGTGAAGAAATACCTGGACTAGTCAACATGGATCAACTCAAGAAATATTATGTCTGAAAAGGTGAAGGGCTTAAACTACGTCAGACCTGATTCCTTTTGAGGGATACGTAGGCAACTTGACATGTGTAAGTGCGGTCTCAACCATCCAAAAGCAACAAATTGGTTCCTCAATTAGTGACCAAAGTATCTTAAAAGATCATCATAGTTTGTGTCCCCCAAGAAATGTCATTTGGCATGAAAGGCCATTAGGTATCTATTATCCACCCATTGGTCCATCATTTTTCATCTAGGATTCTATCCCCCAAGAATCACCATTTGGCATAAAAGGCCATCAAGTATCAGTCATCCACCCATTGGTTTGTCAACTCTTATCTAGGATTCCATCCCCTAAAAGAAAATTGCCACCCGGCACCAGTTTATCAAGGCCAGCTCATTCCCCACCCTTGATCAGTCAATAAAAAAAGAATAAAAAGAAGAGTTTGATGCAACAGTGGTAAAGGCTTGTTTTGAGTCATTAGCTAATGAGTAATGCTTTGATAAATCATCATATCTCTTTTGTTTGTGATGGTTTCAGGAAAAGTCATGAGCTCATTGAATGCGACGTTGAGGAAATGGACCTTTGACATAAACATGAGGGCACCAGGATTATTGGAATCCATGAATGTGGCTGGATCGTGTGTGTGAAATTACATCACCAATTACTTTGGCAGGTGCCTCAGTATTGGGATGCCAACCTACATGTATTTCAGTTTGGATTAGTAGAGATCTGCCCAACTCTCAAAGAATTCCAGGTTTGTATGTTATCCCCACCCAAAGGCAAGTTGTTCCGACCATCTTTGAAGAAAGATTATTCAGAGGAAATTTAGGACTTCTTTGGACGGAAAGAAGAGGAAGTGAAGTAATTTGTCAGGTTCGGGAAGATTGATGTTCTGAAAGTGGCCCAGATCTTCATCCAATATCTACCAATGGGAGGAATCCATTAACAGAGATCAAAAGATGCTTATTTACTTTGCATAATAGCTCGCTATGTTCTCCAAACTCCAGGGCGTGGTGCACTATCCATTCTAATTGAGGTGGTAAAACAGTTGAAGAATGGAGGTGACAACATCCCTACGGTTCATGCAGAAACACTCAAGGGATTTGATGACATGAGCCATGGCCATAGATTCAGACTAGATCATTATCAAGGGAGTCCTATTATTTTTTAGATTTGGCTCCATGAGAAACTGAAGTTAACCAAACCATTAAAAGGAGGCCCACTCAAAGCTCTTTGCTACCAGGACAAGAGGGAAGTTCCAGAATTCGACCTTATCACTAATTGGGAGAAGTACCTGCAAGAAAGGACTGTGTAAGATATCATATGGAGGTGCCCAGGGAGGCCACAAGAAATTTTTTTGATGAAGATCCCTGGCTCCAATTATGTTAGGTTGATGGGATTGACTCACACATCCTTTTATTTGCCTACGTACATCAGCCAACAATATGGCCTTGATGTGATGGACCCAGAGGAGTTAGTGAACTTTCACCCACCTCAAGAATTGTCTCCCCACCTTGTTACTCACCTATCCTGTCTATGGTAGGAAATTTTTTTCCCTTTTCATGTAGTTCACTTGGTAATAGAAAGAGGAAGTATTTGGATTCTCGTGTTATCTCGATTATTCTAACTATGACTTGAGTTATGGAATTGATTATGCCTAAACATTGCAAACCACAAAAAAACAAAAAAAAAAAACAAAAAACAAAAAACAAAAAACAAAAAACAAAAAACAAAAAACAAAAAACAAAAAAACAAAAAAAACAAAAAGAAAAGATTTTCTTTGATATTTTTTCATTCATAAGATGCTAAAATAAAATGATGAACAAACAAGGGGGAGGGAAAAAGAAAAAGGAAAATATACATATGTTTGTGTCTATACGAAAAATATGAACAAATTCCTATGGGTCAAAAGTCATCATCTGAACCATACTCTGAATCATCCCCATAGAGTACCAGGGAACCCATGGATGCTAGTCTAGTCTGCTCTAGCCTCTAAATCAATGCATCCTGCTGTGCAATTTTTTGCTTATAGGAACTAACTTGGCTCTCCAAGGCGGCAATCCTCCCATCATAAGGAATATAAA